>NW_020884884.1:15785236-15805069 GCF_003945725.1 Corapipo altera | reverse complement strand
AGAGAGAACGGAGTAGAGAGAACGGAGTAGAGAGAACGGAGTAGAGAATAGTTTCTGACAAGATTCAATGATTCATGTGGTGCCAGCAGGAGAGGGAGAAGAGAAAAGGAGGAGAAGAGGAAAGAAATTGTTACCAACTCACATGGTTCAGGCTGCAGGAGAGACCATATGGAGTACTTATAGAGTTCAGTTTTCCCTCCCAGGCAGGATATCCAGTCAGTGCCTTCCAGGCTAGAGTGAGTTTTGCTGTGGCCAGTCACAGGCTGCAGGGGTGTAGTGCACAGGTTACCAGTCAGGTCTGCCTTGACTGACAGCCCAACTGCAGGGCCTTCAGTGATGCCGTGTGCTCTGCATAGGCTGCAGACCTTGCCTTCCAGCTTTGCCCTGCACCCTCAGCACAGGCCTTATGCGCAGGCCTTACCAGGGATCTGCAGGTCCAGGCCCAGCCCTTCCCCACATGCACACACACACTCACAGTGAGTTGGTTCTGACCCATATCAATAATTCAGTGAGATTCAGATCCAGGATCTCACAACAGTAATTCAGTAAAGGCACACGAAATCCTCATGCCTAACACCTTTTCCATTTTATCAAGTGAAAGTAGTGCATTTTATTAAAGTCAACTAGAAAAATTTTATTAAAACTCCTCCTATTGCCTTAACTTACAGAATCCTTAGCCATCTCTATTTCTTCTCAGAATCCTCCTCTCTCCTTAAAGGCTTGCCTTCTGTAATTCTAATTGTCATATACCAAGCTCTAGAGAACAGCTTATTTTGGCCTTGTGTGTGACTCAACATCTTTTATCAGAAAAAGAGATTAGTATCCAAGGTGCAGTTTGCAGAACTGAAACTGACCTAAAGGTGAACTTCCAGTTTCTCCTGTAAGAAACAGTTTCCTTCAGCTTTGCTAATTGCAGTCAGTTATTAATGCCTAATCAACATCAGCAGTATTACATACCAATCAAATTAACAAAATTTGCTTGCTGGCTGATAAAAATTTTATCAATTTATCAATGTTTATCAAAACATTGTCAAAGAACAATTGGAATATTACTTGAGCAATCAAGCCTGCTGTTAAATGATCTATTCTGGAACAGCATTTGGTACATACACTTAAAAAACTTCCTACCAAGCCGTTCAGGTCTTCATCTGAATGCCTTTCCGACTCATTTGCTTTAGAAAATATTGACCTTTGGAACTTCAAATATTTTATTATCATGCCAGTTCCCCAAATAGTGGAGTTACTGACTTTGGCTTTATCACGAACATTTGTTTATGGATGATTCAATACCGGTGCTATGGTTTGCTTTGCCTGCAGGCGACTCTGCGGGACAACGCGCTCCAGAAGGCAACAGGGAAGCCGAGAAAGGCGAAATGAATCGAATCTGTCCCGTGTGTCCTCCTTCTCCCTCGTGCACGTGTCCTCCCTCCCTGTTCACCAACGCCCGTGCACGGAATGCTCTGAAGTGCAAACCTACAGACTTCGGCATCTTTGGGAGCCACGCGCCAGCGACACCGTGTAGAGACCTCGCTGGTGACCTTTTACAAGGCTGGTAACAGGCTTCTCCAGCGACAGCAGCCGCGGGTATGACACCAGGGAGGCCGCTATCTCCAGGGCCGGCACAGGGAGCGAAGCTACCGCCAAAGGCCGGCAACAGGCAAGGAACGGGAGCCAGAACCACCGCGCGGTCCTTCCCCGGTGGAAGCGCCGCGGGAGGAATCTTTTCACGGCAAAGCTGTTCCCTGGCAGCATTTCAACAGGTATTTTCCAATCAGATGCCAGCTGTCCGTTGTCTCACCTAGAGAGCATTCCTAAACATTGGAAAAAAATTACCAAACAAAAAAACCACCAAACCAAACACCAAAAATCCCACGGCGTGGCACCACCCCCCGCCACACCCGCGACCGCGGTACCGTACCGTCCCGCACGCCTGCTCACCCCTCCCTCCCTCCCTCCTTTCTTTCTTTCCTACTCCCTCCTCAGACAGGTGCAGTCTAATCCCGGGCTCAGCCGCCGCCCCACCACGTCTCCCTTTCCCTCTGCGTTCTGCTCCCCACCCGCGGCCGGCACGACAGAAAACACTGCAGACCCCAGGGCACCGGAGCTCCCGCAGCCTTTTCTTCCCCGCCCAAGCTCTCGGGATCCAGGCGGGGTCTCCTCACAGCCCATTCCAGGGCCTTCCGTGAGTTTCCCGGCGGGGAGGGCTGAGCTCCCTCCATCGCCCAGCGGGGAACTCGCTCCCCTCCTGCACCGCCCCTCGGGCCTGACGCGAGGGGCGGGCCCGGGGCGGGTCCGGGAGGCCCCGGGCGGCCCCGCCGCGCTGTGCCCGGCACGGGCGGCTGTGCCGGCGGCTCGGGGCGCTCCCTTCCGCTGTTCCAGCGGGGCGGCTCGCGCGGGAGGCGGCGCCATGGGGCTGCACGGCGTCAAGGCGGTGTTCTTCGACCTGGACAACACGCTGGTGGACACGGCGGCGGCCGGGCGCCGCGCCATCGAGGAGGTACTGCCCCTGTCCCCTTCCCGGCGCTAGGTCCGCGGCCACCGGCTCTTCCCGGCCCGGCTCTTCCCGGCCCGGCTCTTCCCGGCCCGGCTCTTCCCGGCCCGGCTCTTCCCGGCCCGGCGGCCGCGGGGCCGCGAGTGTCGCGCTCCCCTCCCCTGCCCACATGCAGCTGGGGGCCGCTCCCGGGAGCGCGCCGCGCGCCCCCGCAGCGCCCTGACGCGCGGCCCCGTGTCCCTTGCAGGTGATCAGCGCCCTGCAGTCCAAGCACCGCTACGGGGAGGAAGAGGCACGCGCCATCTGCGACAAGGTCCAGGCCAAGCTTCTCAAGGAGTGCCACGATCCCGCCAAGATGTGCATCACCGACCTGCGGATCTCGCACTGGGAGGAGGCGATCCAGGAGACCATCGGGGGGGAGGCGAACCGCGACCTGGCGGCCGAGTGCTATTACCTGTGGAAGACGACGCGGCTGCAGCACCTGACGCTGGCCGAGGACACGCGGGGGATGCTCACGGAGCTGCGGAAGAGGGTTCGCCTGCTGCTCCTCACGAACGGCGACAGGCAGACGCAGAGGGAGAAGATCGAGGCGTGCGCCTGCCAGCCCTACTTCGATGCTATCGTTGTAGGGGGAGAGCAGAAAGAAGAGAAACCGGCGCCATCCATATTTCATTACTGCTGCGATCTCCTGGGGGTGCAGCCCGCAGAGTGTGTGATGGTTGGTGACTCTTTAGATACAGATATTCAAGGAGGCCTGAATGCTGGCTTGAAAGCAACGGTCTGGTTAAACAAAGCAATGACCACCCCGGTAGATACCGCCCCAGTACCTCATTATATTATTTCTTCTGTTCTGGATCTTCCAGCAGTTTTACAGAAGATGGAGCACAACATTAATGCTAAGTTAGGAACTGACCATATGGCTAGTAGCAATGAAGCACATTGATGGTTCCAGCATACAGAGACCTGCTGAGCTGTTAGGTGACACATGCTCTTTTAAAAAATTTGACCCCAGGAGTTTGAACTCATGTACGGAATGCTCTTTTAAACAGTAGATGCATGAATAAGAGCACAGTTGTCAGTGAAAACAGGCTAGAAACACAAAATTATATTAGTTTTAAAAGATGTAAGTGCAGTTAGTTTAAAACAACTGCCTCTGCCTGGAAATTATTTTGACAGACTGTGGTAAAAGTCTATCTGTCTCTCACCTAAGTTGCCAGTCTCTTGTTTTTATAATGGAAAAGGAAATGTGAATGTTTTGAGCTTTCACATGCTTTGCTGACTTGTGAGTTTAGTAGATGCTTCAGTGCCGACCTTGTGTGCAGTGTGTAAGAGAAGGTGGGAAAGAGAGTGCGGTACAATCTGGTAAATTTTCACAATTGATCTGCAATTTATCTCAGGAACTGGAGTGAATTTTGCTGTTTCTCAGACCATTAGAAAATGCTCTACTTTTGATTTTTTTTTCAAGTTTTAGATTTTTTTTCAGACTTTGCAGTGACTTTTCGTTTTTGGAATCAGTACCTCTTGCCATAAGTACTTAAAAGTACATTAAAAATTGGCATTTTTATAGGGGACCTTTTATCAGAGGGACTTGACGGATAAGCTTTTACTTTATATTATCCTGGTGCTTATGCAGCTATGCAGTATCCTTGTGATTCAGATTATGATTTTTGTTGGAATGTAATTGATAAAACAGGGATATGTTCAATGATCTTACTGTACTGTCATACTCTTCAAATGCTAATATTATTGTTCTGTCTGATTTTATTAATGAATTTTGATCAGACTTTTTGGAGAAACTGTTCTTGGTCTTGCTCAGGTGTATGACTACTCAGATTCAACTGTAGGATCAGTGCTTTTTTCAGACTGTTTTAATGGCACTGCTATATAATCCCTCCTTACTCCAGTTTCTACATGTAATTCGTGTGATTTATTCTGGAGAAAATATGAGCTAGTTGTTTATAAATGGCTTTCATGATTCTCTTCCAAGAAATTGGAAAATTATGTCATATATATTACAGTACTGTGTACAACTTTATAAGGTATGTGTGATATTTCCTCTAGATGCAGGAGATGTCTCTCTAAAACAGTAACATTTCTCTTTCCCAGATCATTATATTAATTTGTTTTTTCTGTACTTCATATTCTTACTATATAACGGGAAAGTATTCTCATATTAAATGGAAATGTAAACACTTGTTGGAAAATCTGTGTTTTTCTGCCCTGTTTGCTATATATACATTGCGATAAATATCAGACTATGTATGAACAATCAAATTTTATATTTTAAAATAAATCCATGTTAAATCTTTTGAGAACAGATATATTTGGATGCTGGCAGAAGAATATCTGGCATATGGGCAGCAATAAAAGATCAGCAAAAAGTACAGAAACGTACCATAAAATGGATGTGCAGAAGAAATCCTATATGAGAGAGGTTCCACCTTTTAACTTGACATGAATTTAAGTTAATGCAGTTAAGTCTTTCATAGAATGACAGTCATCAGGATGGGATGTTACATCATGAGGGTGTTACTGGTCTGGGTTAAATTATGTGACAAGGAGTTTAAGTTGCATCAACTTATATTGCTCCTACAGTGGGGGGGGGGAGGGGAAGAAAAGGAAATACTTATTAAAGCTGGAACCCCTTTCATCCAATTGTCCCTTAAAAAAGGTAAAGCAGTCCAGGTTCTTCACCCTATCTAGCCAAGACTGTTCAGACATCAGGATCAATGAAGAGCACAGAGACAGGCCCCGCTTATTCCTCTGAGGAAATGGGGGGCACATGCTGAAAATGATCCCATTACAGTGGTACAATAACAAGACTCAGTGGGTCTGACTTGACACACCTTTCTTACTGAAGGAAGAGACCTAAGTTAAAATTTTATTTTGCATTTGAGGAGCATGAAAACAGCCACTGGTTTAGGTGATGAGCAAAGCATTGCTAATAAGATTTCTTTCAACTGAGGATTGACAGAAAAATTATTGTCATTGAGCCTATGAGAGATACCATGTAAAAATAGAAATGTATCCAAAAGGTTACACGATCCCTGAAGTAATGTAACCATACTATCTGAAACAAAAGCAACAACATTGCTTGCATCCCAAAGGAGCTGCAGGATAACTAACTTTGCCTTGTTTGCACAGCAGCAAGATAGTAGAACTTAGGCCAGAATGAGGTTTCTGATACAGCTGATATTTAGAACAGCAAATTGAAATAATTCGCAAGTCTATCTGTGGGCTCGAAAGATATATATACACCAGGTTACCATTTTTTAATCTAAGTTGAGGCTTATATTGTCTTGCCACTGCATCATTCTGAAGTGGCACACTGAGCCTGTTTATTGTATAAAGGGTCTCTCGTTTTAGAAGAGACTGCTCTTTGTTTTGCTGTGGCCAGCTGTTTTCTTACATTGCCAACTCTATGGAAAACCACTGTAACTGAATGCTTAGGTGACAGTGTGGTCTGTAGAGTCCACACCCGAGTATGTTTTTCCATTTCTGAGTACTGTACCAGGATGTGGCTGGTGGCCAAGTAGGTAAAGAGTGTTATGATGCTTCTATAAAACAAGAAGAAACAATAGAAGAGTTTTCTCTGTCTAGGAGTCTTCTTAGGAGCAGACTTACCCAATAAGCTGGATTAGGTATCTGGAGTATCTCTAAATGTTTTTCTTGGATGGAGCTCTTTCAGAGAGCACAATGAAAAATAATTGTATTTAATGAAATGAAAGCATAAATGTAGTGATGGGATAATTTTCACATCAGAAGCAGGAACAGATCAGTAAAACAGTTTATTAACAGTTCCAGTTAAGTTCTGGTTTTGCTTAGTATTATGCTCTATTAGCTAACTTGTCTAGTTTAAATTATATAGCCAAAACATGCTGAATAAAAAGATGAGAAAGAAAGTCTACTTATATTTTTTAAAAATATTTTTTTCCAGATAAATATTACCTCCTGAGTAATCTACAGCAACTTTGACTTTAGTGAAATGAACTGAAACAATAGTTTAATACCAACTGTATTTTAATTCTTGATTTAAAATAACCCATGTACTAGTCTAATAAAAGTATTTTATGTATAAAACATATGTTTTAATGCTCTGTATTGCTGTGGAGAAATACGTTTGAGACCCAGTTTACAACAAAAGGCAAGAGTTTTGTTTCTTTTTAAAAATAGCACAGAATTAGGCTTTAAAATCCATGAATTCACATTTAGATGTGATGACTGGGTGTAATTTCCATAATTTTAAACAGAGGCTGGAATGTAATTATGTCTTTATGAAGATTCTTGGACTGATTGTGTGTGTTGAATTGCTAACTGCAGTTCTTTGCTAGTTGAACTTGACTTACCAAGCTGAATGCCAGCTCAGATAAGCCCGTGTGTCCTGATGTCGTGGCACTGGCTGCTGCAGCAGCGTAAAAACAGGTTGCAAAACAGAGAAGACAAACAGAGACATCTCAAGTCCAGGGCACCCATTCCAGCAGGTTATGGGTGCACGAAGCCGTATCTGAGCTATTGCTGCACTGACTTCTATGTGACTTAGGAGAGGGGAGAGTGGGAGGTTGCTCACCTTGTGGCTTTCTCAGCTGCAGAAAAGCAAGCTTTGCCCTGGCAGTTTTCCATTGGTAATGGAACAAATTGTCCATCTTCTGGACCTGTGGAGACAGAAGGGGAGAGGTAAGGAAGTACTTAAAAGTACTATAGATGAGGATAGGGCATTAAACTGAGTAAAGGGGGGCTCAGCCTCTACCATGGGCTCTTGGCCACGCCAACCAGCTGTCTGAAATATCACAGACCTGCACAGCACAGGATCTCTGCTCTTGTTGAGAAAGCTTTGTATGTGGAAGGCATTAAGCTGGACAGTGACAGCCTCAGAAATGAGGGTGTTTTCTTACGCGCTTGAAAACTTTAGCAAAAAGTTAGGGATCTTGGAATGTGACCTGGATGTTTTATACAGGAAATAAGTACCTTTAATTAGAATACTAAGTTAATGCAAAGAGATAAGAAGTTTGGATGGGGTAAAAGGTAAAGGTTTTTGTATTTCCTGAACTACAGACAATGGACAACTTGCTGCACCCCCTCTAACCTGAACCAGTTCTATTTACCTTTTCCTCTGAAGCTTCTGTGACATGACAACACCAGTAAGAGGGCTTTGAACTAAATTGAAGTAGACCATCATAGCAATTTCTCCTGTTCAGATATGTAGTGATTACTTTTTCAGCTTTGGCTCTAAAATGTGCCAGGTTATCATGAGGCCTTTAAACAAAATTTAAAATCCTACCTTAATTCTGTACTAACAAAACTCATCATCTGGAAATCATTTGAACACATTGAGAAGTACAACAAATAGAAAGGCAATGTATCTCTGCTGTATGTAGCTGTATACAGTTCTTTTGTGCACAGCTTGTACTATCAGCCTTGCAGTGGGATTGTCTCCATTATGACCCGCTTTCTAGATCACGCTGTGCACATACAAGAGACACAACAATGTAGAGATGATGTCAGCTGTGCCTACAGCAAAAACTGCAACTTTTTGCCTATGTTGCAAGGGACCTAGACACAGAGAATTACGTCGCCTGCTCCATATAGCGTATTTTAACCTTTTATTTCTTCTACTAAAAGCAAGGTTGCATGAGAGGCTTCTGTTGAACAGCCCTCAAATGCCAGAAAAAAATGCACTTAAAAATATGAAACTAAATTATGATGCTAATGTATGAAATTTCAGTACTTTAAAAGTGCAAGCCATGGTTCTCAAGTCAACACTTCACCAAAGACTAGATAATAGCATCTCATAGGGTCTAATTTAACATAAGAAAATGTTGCCGTTTACATCAGTGGACCTTCACAAGTTTAAGAAAGATTTGTATGCTCATTTCTGTAAGATCATCTGCAAGTGACTTCTACCTTCCACTTCTCCCTCAGCTGATTGATCTCCATCATCTATTTCATTGCTTGTGTTTCCATATCTTTCTGAATCACAATGATATCTAGCATTTGGGATGAAATTTGCAGAGCACTGCAATGAAAACCACTGGAAGACAGCCATCTTTTCTTGCAAGATCGTGCTAAGAACATACATTTAGTACCAGCTTTGCAGCAGTTGTGTGCTGCAAGCGTGTATTTGTTTTAAATGGTCTTTCCTCCAAAGAAACTTACTTTCGTGTCACAGAGACTAGGCAAATTTGTCATTAAAAAGAAAAAAAGTAAAAATGTTTGAATTAAAAAAAAAAAAAGAAAAAAGGAAAAACAAGCCTCCAAACAAAATCCTCTGTTAGTCACCTATAGATATTAAGGTTTTAAAGGCAAGTTTCAAATACCAAATCTAAGATACTTCTCTCTAAGTTTCAAAATCAGTGTTGATGATCAGTTAAGGTAAGAAGTTACTGTTGTGAGGAAAACAAAACAGTACTCATCATTTTGCCAGTTTCCCAGTGTCTGTTGAGTCTGTGACTGGCCATAATAATTTTTCTGTCAGTTATGTTCAAAAATAATACTTTCACACTGAGAAAATCCAACTTATTCATATTTTGGGAATAACATTACTAGACAACGTGGAAGAAACTACATGTGTTAGCTTCAACTACATTTTAATATACATTTTATTCAAAATATTTAGTCTGTGAATACACGTATTTGTTAGGTGCATTTTGTATTTTGCACTGGAAATCAAAGAATGATTTAGCTTGGAAAAGACTTCTGAAATTGTAGAATCCAACCTATGACTGAACACCACCATGTCAACTAGACTGTGGCACTGAGTGCCACAACCAGTCTTTCCTTAAACACCTCCAGGAATGGTAACTCCTCCACATGGAACAAAATACAGGGCCAGTGAGTTACAGAGGTGTATCTGAGCATTTATGACTGTGGTAATCTAAGATCTATGCTTTAGATCAAGAAATTAGGAAACTTTCATACTTTTCAGTGATTTCAGTAACTTAGAATTCTAGTAACTTAGAATAGTTATGGCTTTTTTTTGCCGGGGAAGCTAAGATGGAAACCGTGAAGATGAAGTGGAAAGTATTTCAACATGTTATATTTTCCAGTCAAAATCCATCCTGGTGAGCATCAGATGAGCAAATTCTTATTTTGATGCCTTAGAATTTTTAGGATTTTTAGCTTTTTGTAGATTTTAATGTAGCTGTGCAGTAAACATGGATTTTTAGTATAGCTATGTAGTTTCTCACACTTCAGAATAGCAGTTTATCGAACCTTTTCTCACACTATATATCAAGTTTTCTAAATTCTTTAGACTTGTCTAGAGTTTTTTTCAAGGAAAGACTATAGCAAACACCCCCTGTTTAAGAACATATGCACCCTAGGCCGAAACAACAAGATATCACCAACAAGGTTGTAGCCAAAGCAACTTTGGAGGCGTGGAACCTTGGAGAAGCTCTGAGGATAACGCGTGCCGGAAGGACGAGGAGGAGGAAGAAGAGGAAGAAAGAGGTCTTGAAACCTCCAACTCAATTCTGGGGAAGCATGCCAGGGGGACAATTCTGGGGAGGATCTGGGGGCAGACAGTTCTTGGATTGGATGGATAGTACTATAAAATTGTAGAACCCCTGGACACGGGCATGTGCCTTCGTACTCCTAGCACCAGAAGGCCTTCATCAAAGACCTGCTCTATATTTTATCTATACTAATATTGCCTGGTGAGTTTTTCCTCCTGGACTTTAGGCATCAATTTCCTTGCGTTGTTGCTGAGTCTGCTTGATGGTACTGCATTCAGGTAGATGTGGGAAGACCATTTTCCTGAAGCAGTAACCAGTGTAACAGAAAGGTCCAACTGGAATTGAAACTATTATGTGTCAAAATATCTGTTTTATTAGTTCTTCCGCTATATGAGTATTAAATGTCTCAGTAGATTCTTCTCTTTTATTCTTTTCATGAATTAGGCCAATGAGTATCCTCAAAGCTACTGTGCTGTTTTCCTCTGCACAGTAATGTGTTGCACATCTGTCTGTTTGATAGGCTTAACAGCTTTCATTTGTGCTGCTGGTGTGGTGGTCTTTGCTGTTAATGATGTGGCCTGTTAAATCTCACTGGGGTTAGGATTTATCAGGAAGTATGCAGTCGATGGATTGACAGCCTTTGTTTTCCGAACTGTTGATGCCTTCCATTGTGTTTTGTTTCAGACATTTAAATGAGAAGGGTCCTGAATGTTCTAAGTCCTTTTTTCCTTTCAGGAAGAAAATGCATAAACGACACAAACAGCTTGTTTATTCTCCTTTCAGTAAATGTAACTGGTTAAAAATACTTTTCTGCTTCCATCCCTCTCATCTGAAAGAACTTCAAAAGGTGCTTAACAACTTGATACCTAAACTAATTTGATATATTTGTTGTCTTTATCCTGTTACTTTGTGAAATGTTATTATGTCTGTTTTAAAAAATGCTACTGCTGCAGCCAGAGGTCCATCTTACTATTGTATTATTATAGCTTTACACTGTATTTATATGCTCTATCTCAAAATGAAACAAGCCCCTACTTTACAGGTATTTTACTTTGAGATAAATCTACCTAGTTAACAATTTCCATTTGTTTTATTTTGAATACTGTCTAACAATACTCCGTCCATCCAAACGACTTTTCATTTGGTTTTCTCTTTTCTGTAGAGCAGCAGTGTTTGTGTATATTTGCAGGGTAAGTATCACACGAGATGTAGAGAAATGCAGAGAAAAATCCCTTTAGCTTTAGAATTTGCATTTCCCACATCTTACAAGCCTTGGCAGTCTTCAGGTTGACTTAACAGCCTTCCCTGCAGCTTAAGCTCTGTACCAATGAACAATGAGCAAAGAAGACACTTCTGAATACTGCATAATGATTTTATAATAAGCTGGCAGGAAGAATTGTAATTGACCTGGATTCACCATTCGACATTGTCTCTCACAATAGCGTCATAGGCAAACTCAGGAAGTCTGGACTGGATGAGTAGACGATGAGATGGATTGAGAACTGGCTGAATGACAGATCACACAGTCTAGTTGGAGGCCTGTCACTAGTGGTGTTCCCCAAAGGTTTAACTTGTTCATTAATAACTTAGATGAAGGGGTATAGTGTCTCCTCAGTGAGTTTGATGATGACACAAAGCTGGAAGAAGTGACCAGTACCCCAGTGTGTAGCCTTTTAGAAGAATCTCGACAACTTGGAGAGATGGGCAGAGAGGAACCCTCTGAAATTCCACAAAGGCAAATGCAGGGTCCTGCACCTGGGGAGGAACAACCCACTGCACCAGTACAGGCTGGGGGCCAATCTGCTGAAAAGCAGCTCTGAGGAGAAGGACCTGGGGGTCCTGGTGGACAACAAACTGTCCCTGAGCCAGCAGTGTGCCCTGGTGGGCCAAGAAGGCCAATGGTATCCTGGAGTGCGTTAGGAAAAGCATTGCCAGCAGGTCAGGGGAGATGATCCTGCCCCTCTACTCAGCCCTGCTGAGGCTGTATCTGGAGTGCTGTGTCCAATTCTGAGCTCCTCAGCGCAAGAGAGACATGGAGCTCCTGGAGTGGGTCCAGTGCAGGGTTACAAAGATGATTAAGGGACCGGAGCATCTCTTTTATGAGGAAGGGTTGAAGCAGCTGTGCCTGTTGAGCTGCCAGGAGAGGCGTCTGAGAGGAGATCACATCAATGTCTATAAGTTTCTGAAGGGAGGTGCCAAGCGGATGGATCCAGGCTCTGCTTAGTGGTGCAAGCAATAGGACAAGAAGCAATAGGCACAAACTGATGCACAGGAAGTTCCTCCTGAACATGAGGAAGAACTTCTTTCCTGTGCAGGTGACCAAACACTGGAACAGATCACTCAGAGACATTGTGGAGTCTCCCTCACTGGCAAAACTCTAGATACAGTCCTGAATAACATGCTCTAGGGACCCTACTTGAGCAGGGAAGATGGACCAGATGACCTCACCAGTGATCCTTTTCAACCTGACCCATTCTGTGCATTTAATGCCACAGTACAGCTGTTCAGATATCAGCAGGTTCATGCTAGCTTAAAATATTCTGATGATATTAAAAAATAAGCCTCACTGTTTTCCTATTCCTATTTTCTACTAAGAAAGACCAATGCTGTATTTTGGGGTTGTATGTACTTGCTCTATAACAGGGTTTGCTTAAGAAAATGGCTTTTTTTCCTCTATTGATGAGTGCTAAAGTGATATCCTTAAGGAGTCAGTGCAGCTCATAAGCTATCCTTCATGCATTAAAAGATGGAAATGTATTTCAGGATAATTTTTTTGATGGCTAATTTAGGAGTGAAGAAAGAAAATTGAACAGTGGGACCAATTCTTGATTACAAGGAGTCCGTGTCTGGAGTAGGGTTGAAACGAAACTCCTATCACTTGGGTATTTGAATGTACAAGCACTTGATTATACTCAGAGTAACACATCTAATTTTCTTAAAATATTTTCTTTTTTTTTATATAATATAAATTTTAAAAGAAATCAGTAACAAGAATAATGCAATTAGTGGTCTGCTGGAGACTTTTTTCTCATTTTCAGTGTTTCCTCAGCAGGTGGCATTAGAGGTTTGCTACATGTATATATAAACATAGTTTTGGGCTGTTGTTTTGTTGTTGGTAGTAGTTGTTTGTTTCCATGCTCCTTATTTTTTTCTCCTGCACTATTTTAAAAATAAAGCATACTTGTTAAGTATAAATTAAATCCAAACAGTCTTCTTTTCACTTCACACTGCCCTCCAGACATCATAAATTATTATGAGATCTCATTTTCCTGGGCATTGTAAACATAAATGGCATAAATGTCTTACAAGAGGTTTTGATCTAGGTGGATAATTATTATCTTTATTTTAAGTATGAGGATCTGTGATGTATTTCGCAAACTGTTCAATAGTCAGTTGAAAATGAGCATCATGAAGAGGATCTGCAACAAGTTTGCTATAACATCATGGTGCCAAACAAAATCCAGCTTTCTAAGTACTGGTGTGCTGTACTTGAGCTGAATTTGATTTATATTGTGAAGGCTTTTGATTTATTTAAAGAAAAAGGAAGTTTTTTCCTGCATCTGATGCTGCAGTGGCATCTTTATGATTTCAAAATTCTCGTGATAAGCTCCTCTTCCTATAATTAAACAACACAGCAGAACTTTATTTCTAGGACCACATGTAAAGGATTACTGTAATCTGTTATCTGCTACTATATCGTATTTTTTCTCACTCTGTAGAGTTCTTGGCTACACCCCCAGATCAGCAATTCAAGCCATGGTTCTACATTCAACACCACTGTTCCTGTTTGGGCACCTGAAGATGTGGGCTAACTTTCATTCATGTGCCCAGTGACACTGTGTTTAGTATCTGCCCCTGGCTACTGACTTGGATTTTGGCACACAGTCACGCTTTAGGTTCCCTCCTGAGGAAGCCTTGAACACAGGCAGGAATTTCTGCTGCATGTTTCTTCCAGGCTCAGCAGGTGGCAGTTTGGGATCAGTTTTTCAGCAGATCCAGCTCACTGTCTCTAACACCCCAGTCCAACTGCCCCATCACAGGCTGTCCCACTCCAGTCACCACACTGACCCCAAGAGCACAGAAAAACTGACCAACACCTGCAGTGGGCTTCTGCATTTCAGAAACTTGTACCATGAGGTGTAGTACACCTTACACAGTGTACACTTGGCACTCATCTGATGCTGTGTGTAGACAGGACAGCAGCTCAACATGCTGGTGAGCCACCTGCAGCTCCAGGGCTGCCAGATTACCAGCAGCACAGCTGGACCTGCTGCTACTGCTTCAGTCGACCAGAGAAAAAAATGTATAAAAATCCCTAGGTTTTATCCTGACAGAACTTGTAAGATGACAAAGAGAACATGCTGGACAGCAAAGAGTGTTCCCACTGTGAGGCATAGAAATACTGTTGTCTTCATCTTAGCAGAGACAGAACAAGACTCAGCAAACCAAAGTGATTGGCTAATAGTCACACAGCAAGCTCGAGGTTGAGACAGGGCTCACAGTCAGATATATTTGGCTCTGATTAGTGGCCATCATCACTGAACATGAGGCAAAGCCTCCCCTGAAGCTCTCCAAGGCTAAGAACAGCAGCTTGGGGGCAGGGTCTGTCCATATAATGCGAATAAACAGTGAAGTATTGGCATGGTTCAAAACCTTCCCTTGCAGTCAGCAACTCTTCTCACCTGAGGGCACGGCTGTGCAGGAGAAGTGTTGCCACAGGGAAGCACCTCCTTCCTGTGAATTAGAGTACACACTCAAACCCCACATTTTCTGCTGCATGTCTTCTCCTAAAAGAACCTGGATCATTTTTGGGCTTTCTCAATGGACTTAGTGTTAGAGGAGGTATTTTTCAATGTGAATTAATATTATCAGATGTTTACACAGAGAAAATGCCATTACACCATCCCAGAGACCTTTCCTTGGTGCTTAGAAGGTAGGATGCTACCTTGTTTAAGTGACTGCCTTTTGACACACACACCAACTGTGGGGAGTACAATGATCTTAAAGGATCTTTGTGCCTTACTTATGTCAGAATGACACAAAATACCAAACTTTTGATGCTAGAAGTCTGGAAGAGTTAATATAATGGTCATTGCAGCTTTGACCACTGAGATTGTAAAAGGCTATTTCACAAGACTAATAAGGAATTATGTGCCTTGTGCCATATTTGCTACTCTTGTTTTCTTTTTCCCTCTTTCATTGGAGTGGAGAGAGAACTTTTTAAAGAGCAAAGCATGACTAAAATAAGCAGTGGAAAAGTCTGACCTGCTGCATGTAAAATTGCTACTGTCATATGTCCTTGACAAATATTTTAGCTAATTTTAGCTAATTACCTCACTGTAATGGTGCAAAGCAGGGTGATGTCCTCTCCCACAGATCAAAGTCAGTGGGAATTCCCTTTGAGCAAAAGTAGCAGCTGTTAACTGCAAGAGGCTGAGGGATCATGTTTACCTGGAATTTCCCAAGACAAAACCCAGAGCTGCTGGAAGTATTTGTCAGCATGTAGCATTCTGGCACGCAGAAGAACCCAGTATATAGAGTAGTAAGCACCTTAGTCTGAGCACTGCTGAGAAGAAAGTGGAGAAATTCTGAGCAATGGCACCTCAGGATCTCTGCAGGTGAGCCCAAGGCAAGTGTGAGTTATATCAATATCAGGCAAGAGGGACATCCTACATGTTAAATGCAGAATTAATTCCCACAACATGTTGTGATTGCCAAAGTATAAATGTTTTCTGGAAGATTAAACTGGTTTGTGGAGGACACATCCAAAAGAAAATGCTGAACAGAATGGTCTGGATACAGCTTATGCCTCTGGAAATTTCTGCCACACCTATGGTCAGCAGCTAGAACTGCTTACTGGGGAAAGGAACAGCCTTACTTCCTATCCTCCTCCTACTCAGTCATCTACAACATGCCACCTCTGCAGACAGCACACTGGACTGACTCACTGAGTTGGCCTCAGGCAAATGTTCTAGTACAAAATCTTCTGACAAAATCTCAAGAAAATATCCCTACAATTAAGATAAAATTTATATATTTTGCATATAGTTTGCATTTTTCATTAAGAATAGATTACGATACGAGCTTCTTACACTTTGCAAACAAATGCCAAAAACCAGAAAACCAAGCAAAATGTGCAGGTATTTCAGATACAATCACTGGGCCCATGGCACCCATCACCTTCATTACCTTCCACTTTCCCACTGACACCTGGAATGTTTTCAAATACGCTTTTGGGACCTATCTAGTTCACCCAGCACGAGATGTCCATAATTGTTATTTAAAATATCCCATGTAACTATGTGGCCCAAAGAAAATACCTGAGATATGTCATATGAAAAGAGACATCTAACACCTACCTTACTACAAACGCAGCCTAAACGAGAACAAAATATATCTTCTCTGTGTGAAGATTCTTCCTTCAGCTGGTACTTTTTGAGTTACAAATATCATCACTGCTTTCCTTATATTCTTTTAAGCGATGTTTGTCGTGTTTAGTGTGTTTCCAGGGATGGGCCATCCACCATGATGGGCAACCTGGGCAACCTGTTCCAGTGTTTCTTCACCGTCATCACAAGAAATGTCTTCCTGTATCTCGTCTAAATCTACCCTCTTCTAATTTAAAGCCATTACCCATTGTCCTATTGCAACCCTGCAAAGAAGTTTATCAGCCTGTTTGGTGTAAGACTACATGTCAGAAGTTCTCTGGAAATATTTACACTTTCAGGTATATTTCATTTTTCAATACTTGTTTGCTGTAACCATCTCAAAATTAGTTTTGGCAGACCCTTGTCGAAGTTTACTAGTCCAATTTCGTTTTACTTGAGACACAGTGATTCAGCAGTAATGGCTTAAAAAGCTTTCTTGCATACACAAAAATCAGTTCCTTGCTGCCAAACTAAACAAACTGTGGCCTCTTTCCAGAATAAAAGAAAGGAACTCCTTATTTGAACCGAAGATGTTGTTGTAAGTTTATCTTAATGAGGTGGTTACAGTCTTCAGCACTCGTTTTTTAATTATTTGGAGGAATCCTCTTGGATGCAGTAAAATGGCATAGTAGGATATTAATCTGGGCTAGAAAAATCCAATTATCAGAAACAAGGGGGCAGTTTTTCTAAACAACATCCATTACATTCTGCAGTATCCCAGTTTTAATTAAAAGAAACAAAGCTCTGGTGTTCTGGGTACAAAGGACTCCAAACTTTCCAGTCTGGTTCAGGCTCAGCTGCCAGTTCTATCTTCCCTTGGCTTTATCTATATTCAGAGTCACACCAATTTAACTCCCAAGCAGTTTTTAATCACATCTAATGAAATAGATGCTAACCGCTGCAGAAATGCACTTAATTTGATTTAAATAAGGTTTATATCAGCCTAGTTAATTGAGTTTATCACTACCTTCAACTGGTATATACAACTTTCAAAACTAAATAAAGAGTGTCTTTAGATTAAATGACTAAATTTAAGTTATGTAGCATAATTTTGAAGGTAAATATTACTTATGTTAGGGAACCCTAGTTTTGAGAGAAGGTTTAGGCAGCCATAATCGCCATGGAAAGACCAAAAGGAGAACTCCACAAATCAGCAGCCTGGGGCTGAGGATCATCAGGACATAGGTTTGCATGAGAGCTGCCCTTTGCACTGTGAAACCATAGCTGGACAGGAATTTAATGTGCTGTTAATACACTCAGAATGATGCTTCAGTGAGTAACAAATGAGCTGCATTGTGTACTAAAAGGACTGGATAAAATATTAAATGAAACCAGTCTGCCATGACAGCATAGCTGAAAAGACAGTTGTTTTCAGAGGCTGACAGGCATTTCTGTTTTATACATTGGAAATAAAAATGAAGATGTGCACATTCAAATATACCTGACCCTAAGGAGATATGGTTCCTACCCAAAGGAACAGGAGTTGTAAACAAACAAATTGCCTAAGGCAAAATTCACTGATTTATAAAAGGATAACAACCCCATGCAGCGCTACAGACTGGGGGCAGAGTGGCTGGAGAGTAGCCAGGCAGAAAGGGACCTGGGAGTGCTGTTTGACAGGAAGCTGAACATGAGCCAGCAGTGTGCCCAGGTGGCCAAGAAGGCCAATGGCATCCTGGCCTGGATCAGGAACAGTGTGGCCAGCAGGACCAGGGAAGTGATTCTTCCCCCTGTACTCAGCACTGGTGAGGCCACACCTCGAGTACTGTGTCCAGTTCTGGGTCCCTCAGTTCAGGAAGGATATTGAGGTCCTGGAGCAGGTCCAGAGAAGAGCAACGAGGCTGGTGAAGGGACTTGAGCACAAGTCCTGTGAGGAGAGAATTAGGGAGCTGGGGTTGTTCAGCCTGGAGAAGAGGAGGCTCAGGGGAGACCTCATCACGCTCTACAACTCCCTGAAAAGAGGTTGTAGCCAGGTGGGGGTTGGTCTCTTCTCCCAGGCGACTATCAGTAAGACAAGAGGGCATGGTCTGTGCCAGGGGAGGTTTAGGTTGGATATTAGGAAGAAATTCTTTACAGAGAGGATAATCGGGCATGGGAGTGGGCTGCCCAGGGAAGTGGTGTATTCTCCATCCCTGGAGGTTTTTTAAGATGAGACTGGATGTGGCACTTAGTGCTGTGGTCTAGTAACCATGGCGGTGTTGGATCAAGGGTTGGACTTGATGATCTCGGAGGTCCCTTCCAACCCAGCTGATTCTATGATTCTATGAATAGCTCTTAAGCGATGAACTGGCCCTAATGGTGACAGGATACCTTATTCTGATGGGTATCTTCTTCCCTAAAATAGCAAAATAACTTCCTTATCCAAGATGCAAGCAAACCTCATATTTTGAGATCTTAAACTATTGCTTATTCTCTCACAGCATGTTGATAATATACCATCAAACTCAGACAAACAGATCCACCCACAAGTGCAGAGAGACCTTTTGAATAAGGATGTCTATTTAAAAATAATACTGTGGTTCATGAAAACCTCATCTGCTTTTAAAGAAAATTATGATCTGATATGATTAACAATTTTTCACCCTTGTCTGTTCAATCACAAAGGAATCTCAAATGGTTTTGTCTATATTCCCCCTTTATCAGCAACTCTGCACACTGCTTTAAATAATCTACTGGCATTGCAACCAAGACACTATTTGTCATTATAAGAATCCAGCAGATAAGACAAAAATACTAAAGCAATATACTGAAAGAGCAGATAATTGCAGTGGAAGAAGTTGCACAAATGAATAGCTGAGGAGTTTCATTTGGCAAATTCAGTGTGTCCAGGGTCTGCCCCAGCACCATGCTGAGCAACTAGCAGTATCACCCCTCCATATCCCAGGTTATAGGTGAAGCAGCTCTTATTTTATTCTGGGGCTATGATCACCTAAGTGCCCACATTTCATATATTTTCATTTGCTCTTGAGCTTCAGACTAGGAAAAACCATCTTGCTCTCTTGGTGAAAAAAGCCCAAACATTTTTCTCTGGAGAGCAGCAACAGTGCATATTAGTTAGCTAACTAATTAGTCAGCTAGCTAACTATATTGATTAGTAGCTCCTAAAAGACATCTTCAGCCTCAGCTCTCAGCAGGCTGAAAAGAGCACACTCTTTCTATGTCCCTCACCCCACACTACAAGGAGGGTGGCCCAAGTTCTTTGTCCCAAGATGAGATGTAGATGTACAGGACTCTCAGTTCTTCCACAGTAACTGAAAGCTGCATTTACCATTCCTCTTTCCCTGCAGTACTAGGCTTTGACTTGGTTAGGATATGTAAATATCACAGGCAAGATCTGAGTTGGTAGCAGCTGGAGTAGGTCCACTGAAGACAGGGAAGCTCTGCTGGTGTACATCAGCTGAGCACCTGACCAAGCTTCCATTATAGGGATGTTTCTTCAGGTTCTTTTTCTCTCTTTCCACTT
>NW_020884884.1:15736836-15785226 GCF_003945725.1 Corapipo altera | reverse complement strand
CCACTCTTGCTCTCTTTCTTTCTCTCCACACAACCAATCATTTGAGTGTTTTCTGACTTCTGCAGTGGCACTGGGGGAATTACCACTGCAAATCAGGAGAACAGTCTACCAAGTCCACTCCCCTTTCCCGACTGCTGTCAACACCAGGTGTTGTTGAGGGCAACGAAGGAGGCGCGCTCCGCAGTTCCCACCACGCTGGAGAGTGCTCAGTTGTGAATGCAGTGAAGTGAGAGGACACAGACCCCTTGTACACAGATTATTTCAGCTCTCTGTAATACTTATTTTTATTAGGTAAGTACCTGATTTGATTTTGGATTCTATTAATACCGTCTGTTAATTCTATTCTTAAGAGTTCTCTACCACACTGAGATGCATTGTAGTATTTCCTCTATATATGCACTGTGAAAGTAATGAACAAATGAATATTTTTAAACACCTTCATGTCATTATTCGTTTAGGAAAAGATGCTGAACTGACCTATAAACCGTACTTGACTGCATGTATATGTAGTATTTCACCTTGCATATACCTTCTCTTTCAGCCTTCTCCTCTAAGTAATATTGTCATCTCTACTTTTACTTCATGTGAAAGGCTCTTAATTCTCTTACTATTTTCATCTTTTTTTTTTCCAATTGTCTTATGTTCTAATTGAGATTCTCATTACTGAACTCCCTATTCCCAGCCCTCTTTCTTGATTTTTTTTCTAGTTTAAAAATCTGCCAAAAAATCAGGTCTCCAAAATACCTAATTATATGAAAGGTAATGCAGACACTATGGAGCAATTTAAGTAGCTCAGAGAAGTTAGTATTTTCTGAGAATACAGTTTGAAGAGGCAAAGTTTCATGGGAAGATGGAAAGAACTTAATTACATTTCAGTACAATACTATGTTACCACCCTTAGCCTCATATTTAATAGCACAAAACTGTTTAATAGTTTTTTTCTTATAAATTGTTGAAATGTTACATCACTTTTAGATTTGAGCCATTTTTTAACATATTGTTTATAAAAAAATGCAATCTCAAGCCTAACAGTTCAGAGAAAATTTAAGAATACTGATTACATCTGGGAAACAGTTTGGAAAATTTGTTTTCTGAAGAAAACTCTGAAGCTGAGTTTGACTAAATTATTTTTTAAAAGTAGAAGATGTCAAACCAACATATTGCATTCATTGTGAAGGCAACTGTGCTTTTTTTTTTTTCCTGTCCAGCAAAAGAATTAAGAAAACACTAAGTCACACACTTCTAGTGTCTTTTCTCCAGTCTGGTAAGCACCTAATTTAAGAAAAACTACATTATGACAACAAAAGGAAAGTGAGTAGTCCCTAGACCATGGACTGCAGATGATTCAGAAGGACATGGAAAGTGGTTCCCACCTTGTCCTTTTCAATAAAAGCATGATGGCAAAATGGTTCCTCTCCTTCACTCCCACCACATTTTTGTGGTGTGACAGTGGCCTTTAATAAAAAAAGAAATCCTTGAGAAGCACCAAATCCCCCAAAACACCTATTTTGACAAAGAGAGAAGTTCTCATGTCAGCATTATTGCCAGAGTGCTCCTTGCTCTCCTCAGGCTCGCATGACTTTCCCAATAATAGGAAAACTCACCATCACAATAAGGATAATGAAAGACCACTATGCCCACCTGAAGACTGAATGATCTCCTGAGAAAGGGGCTTGTTTTTGAACCTTTTCATCATTGGAAAGCAGCATGATTTTTCAATGTTTTGATGATAATGATGATGATAATGATTACTATTATTACTATTATTTCATTCGCATTATACCCATGCTTAGGTCTGCTGCAGGGGAAAGAGCTCACAGCAGGGGAGGCAGTGAAGAAGCGACGAGGTGTCTCTGCCCATCACGGTCACCTGCACCCCAGGGCAGGCATGTCGCACGACTTGGACAGTGCCTACTCGTGACCTTGCACCCAAATTTCAGGGAAGCCCAAACTTTTCCCTCCACAAGGCCTTTTTTTAGGAGGCGGGGGTGAGGGTTCCTTAGCTGCAGGCACACCCAGACCATAAGGCTGGCTATTGCACAGGCTGTATATTTAATTTCCCATGTTAGTGTTGCTGCTTAGGGAGTATTTTACAGGCAGATATGGCAGAGTTATTGCCAAGGCTTATTTCATTTAATTGCAGTGCCTTGTTACTGATCCACTTCAGTTTGTGAAAGGTGTAGGCTATTTTATAGAGTGCCTTGTGGCTCCCACTTATTTTCTCCTGAGTTTGATCTCACTGGTTATTTGAACTAGATGCCATCAGGCGGCAACAAATGCTTATTATAATATAATGAAGAAGGAAGGCCAAGCAGGAAGTGAGAAATTTCTGAAACACCGCCTTAGCTGAAACATGAACTAAACAGGAAAACTGAAACAGTAATATGTGCAAGGTGTATATGTATCTATCTATCTATACATATGTATATACAGACATACCCTTACATATGTGGACAGAATCCACAATTAAATATAATTTATTTTTACAACTGGCTACATCAGAGCTGGGTTTTGTTAAAGCACTTTCGTTTGTGAGGCTGCTGGGTGCCTATAGTGGTCTTTTTCTTCAAGTTCTCATTCTCACAGAGGGACCATGCCACTGGGTGAAACCTAAAAATTAGGAGTAGGAGAACTTTTCCAGCGAGTCACAACTCTTACTGCATAGCCCCTGGTAGGAACAGTAGTGACCGACTATATGCTGCCATACTCGTTCATGATCACTGATGTGTGATTATGCAGTTCACAGTGTCATTGTTCAAAACCATTTGGGGATAAAATGTTCTACCTGTAATTTTGAACTCGCTTTTCCCTTCCTTACCGGCCTTATGGGGCCATGAAAATTCCAGATTTGTGAATGTGAGATTTTCCGTGGCCGTGCTCAAACACTGTGCTTGTGCTCCCAAGATCACAGTAGTGGTTCAGCTGAACTGATCAAAGCTCCTAAGGATGACAAACCCTGGTCTGCCACATGTCAGATATCCTACCTCTTCTGCTTAGCATGATGGAAGTAAAAAAAGGAAGCACTGCAGGACAGTGAAAAAATAAACCACAGTTATGGCCAACTTGCATCCTCTAGGTGACACAAGAAGGTCTTCTGTCAGAAATACTATTAGTAGAGAGAAATAGATATTGAAAGGAATGTTTTGGATTTACCAAAGTGTAATTAAAAACAGGAGGTTGGAGTACTAGCAGCAATGCTGAGCCTCCCTAGCAAATTGCCTGCTTGTGCACCCAGGGAGCTAATGAAGTAGTCCATATGTTTTAACACTGACAGCAGAAGCGGGCAATGGAACAGTAATTGGGTGAATAGAATTAAGCTGAATGGTGAGAAAAGGTTTCGTACAAGAAGTCAGGATTTCAGAAGAGTATTTGGTATGTCACATGAGTCTTACTAAAAGCTGTGGGTGAACAGGTTTGAGCATATATATGGCAAGGTAGGTTAAAACTAGCTGAAAGCATGTAGACAGAATGTTTGACAGACCTAGCAGGACAGGCCCAGAGAGGCTGAAAGAGAGGGGAGGAGAGTAGCCAGGAACAGGCACTCTCCACATCAGCATGCATGAGTGCCGCTGTGCTGTGCCCTGCTTGGGTGCACACAGCCAAAGCCACCAGAAAGGGAATACCATGGTGTCTGAGGGAGCCTGGGATGCCTAGGAAAGCAAGTGACTGATCCAGATCAGCTATCAGGGCAGAGGGAATGAGTTGGACCTCACTGGTGTCAGTGAGCCCAGCTGAGACTGGGGAGAGGAGGCAGTAAGGGAGCCTCTCAAGCTACAAAGTCCCCTGGAGCCCTTTCACTACATCTGACTCTCATCTGGCTATGTGGGAAACCCCTGTCCTCTGCTGAGAGAATGGGAAGGTTATTTTCCACATTTGGATTTCAGACCTCGCCTGCAAGACAGAGTACTGCCTCAGTGTCACTAACATGGATATGTGAGAAAAATCTCTACTTACAACAGGTTTTGCTCAATGCACAGAGGAGCTCTGCAATCCCTGGCACTGCTCTTTTGCAGGTCTTTCATGGCATATATCTCACACACCAACACCTCATGGAGTATCTCAAAGTGGGTGTAAAACACCTACTTAGCCAATGGCAGCTAGTGCCTTTCTTCTCACACACCTTTTTATGTTCTGACAGCCCACCTGACTCCACATCTTCCAATTCCCTCCAGTTACAAAGTGGGCATCCAGCTGACAGAGCCAGCTCACCTTTGCGTGTCATCCCATCAAGACCATGTTACAGACAGCTGCCTCTCCAGTAAAGTCTGAAGCACAATAGGGCAAGTTTGCCATGTGGGAGCAGAGGGATGTAGGGATTAAGCAAGGTGTTGAGATTAAAACCACTTCAGCGCTCAGAACAGAGGTCCAGCATTGTCTAGAACTCAGGAAAAAAAAAAAGAGAATTTATGATCTTTCGAAGAAGGGGTAGGCAACTCCTGAGGACTACAAGGATGTTGGGAAATTATGCAGGAAGAAGATTAGAAGGACCAAAGCCAAACTAGAGTTTAATCTGGTTACTGCTGAAAAGATAATAAAAATATTTCTATAAATGCATCAGAAACAAAAGGAGGGCTAAGGAGAATCTCCATCCTTTACTGAATGAGGGGTGAAACATAGTCAGGATGAGGAAAAGACTGAGGTACTTAATGTCTTCTTTGCCTCAATCTTTAATAGCAAGGATTACCCAGTTGTCCTCAGAGTACACAGCCCCTGAGTTTTAAGACAGTGATATGGAGCAGAATGAAGACTCCATAATTTGAGGGGAAATGGTCAGTAACCTTATACACCACTTAGACATGCAAAAGTCTATGGAGCCAGATGAGATCCACCCAAGGGTACTGAGGGATCGGGCAGAACTGTTCCCCAAGCCACTTTCCATCATTCACCAGTAGTCTTGTCTAACGAGGGGCGTCCCAGTTGACTGGAGGTTAGAAAATGTGATGCCCATTTACAAGAAGGAGGATCTGGGGAACTACAGGTCTGTCTGTCAGCCTGACCTCAGTGCCTGGGAAGGTTATGAAGCAGAACATCTTGAGTGCACGTACAGAGAATCAGGCCCAACCAGCATGGATTTACAAAAGGTAGGTCTTGCTTGACCAACCTGATCTTCTATGACAGGGTGACACATTAGTGGATGAGGGAAAGGCTGTAAATGTGTTTACCTAGACTTTAGTAAAGTGTTTGACACCATCTCCCACAGCATTCTCCTTTGGACAGGTGCGCTGTTTTCTGGGTAAAAATCTGGCTGGATGGCCAGGCTCAGAGAAGGGAGGTGAATGGAGTTACATTCAGCTGGAAGGCAGTCACAGTGGTATTCCCCAGGGATCAGTATTGGGGCCAGTCCTGTTATCAACAATCTGGACAAGGCAATAGAGGGCATTCTCGGTCAGTTTCCAGACAACGCCAGTTTTTGGCAGTGGTAGATGCCACCTCAGGGTACAGGGTGCAGCTAAAGATGGTTACCTTTCCTTTTATCCTGAGGAAACAGAGGCACAAAGGGCACTGGGAGGAGTTGGGGCTCCTCTCAAGCAGCACTGGGGAGCAAACCTACAGCCAGCAGACACCTACATAGGTGTTTCACTCTGGCAGCTCGTGCACCCCTTTCCTGAAAGTCAGAAGCAGATGTACCAGCCTCACCCTTTTCCTGGCTTGCTGGCAAGTCTTGAACAGGCTATGCCCTGGCAAATCCATTACTCACAGTCAGTAGAAAGTGTTCAACTACATAAACAAGATGCCCTGCTCTCTGAATCATTAGCACCACCATCTTGAGGAGTTGAGTAAATCATTAGTTTCTTCTAGAAATATCATTTTCCCTTGGTAGCTTTCCAGGGTAATGTTGCCCAAGCCTTCCTGGATGGTACAGGTAATACCCTTTCTCTTTTATCTTCATTTCAAGTTCCCAGGACAAGCTGTGAGACAGAGATGGCTTCCTGGGCGTGATACCACTGTCAACAGGACCAAAACTTGCTCAGACTCTATTTCTTCCCTCAAAGCCTAGCTCTAATCCTCAGAAAAAAGCTGTTGTCCAATTTACAGCATTTTTTCTCATCCCTAAACAGCTGGAACATCAAGTCCTTCTGCAGAACTCACACCATTACAAACTAGTGACACATAATTAAACAACAGTGCCAGCTTACAGCAGACATGCACCTTGAGCCGAAAACCGTTTTCCTTCAAGAGCACTTGTCCTCTTCACTGATTGGTCAAAACACATAACACTGTGTTAAGATGGCACATTCTTAGTGATCTTAAAACACTGATACTATTTTTTTAATGATTGTCCCCAAACAACTGCTCAGTTTGTCTTGGCCCTAGATAAGATAGGCACAGTGGGACAACTTAATTTACTTTCTTGTTACCTCTTTGATCAGTATTTGACAATTTGATTTCATAAAACTTTTTCCTTCTCTCACCACAATCCTTGTCTTCTCCAGTTCTTTCCATTAGCACCCTCTTGTAAATGCTCAGGGCTGACCTTGCCTTTTGAAACCAAAGGCAAGACTCTCATGATCAAGCATTCACCAATAGATGAGAAAAGAAACACTGAATGTCATAGTTCAAATACTCCTTCTAAGGAAATATTGCTGTTTCCCAACTAAAAGATACCACAGTCACATGTGGGTCAAACCTGGTTTCCACTACAGTCTGTGGGAATTAATTTTCCCAAATATCTTCATTGATTCTGTTTCTGTAATAAGTGAATTTAAATTCATTTTCATGGATATCAGGATTTACCCCAAGTAAAGTAAAAATTACCCTTGCAAGAGGTTGTAAAATAAACTCATGCAGTATAAAAAGATGGAAATACATGCATTCCTAGCATTAAATACACTTTCTTTGCGTGAAATTTATCCCAAATACCAGCTCAAATCTGCCATTAGTGTTTGTTACATAAATGACATTTAAAAGACTGTGCATTAATGGGAAAGTTAGTCACATTAAAGCACAATACTTACAGTCACATTCACTTTCTCACCAAAAGAACCTAAAGCATGTTTTAAACAGACATATCACTGTTTCCTCATATCACATATTTAATTAGATTAAATTAGTAATTTAATTAAATTGCTTCCTTTGCCTGTATGGCATAAAACCCCTGTATAATTACAGAAGAGAAGGCTATCCTGCAGGCCATTTTGTGGCATTATAACTGTGCTGATTCACCTGATCTTGAGCCAAGCTCCACTTTAATCTTCTAAGTCTTGTTTTAGTTTGAGGAACAGCCAAACACACCCAGTTGGGCAGTACCAATTTGGTTTCCCACTATTCAGTAAAACAGGCAAATAAAGATTAATTTCCTTTTCTGACATAGGTTTGAGGTTTTTTGACAGTAACCTATTGTAAAGCAAAAGATCCATGAGGATTTAATGAAAAAAGTTAAGAGGGGACAGAGAAAGAAGAATGATAGGCAATTTCTAATATGCATTTTATTGACTGACAGGCACAGAAATTTTCTTTGGGTCAGGAAACACCATTACTTTACTTGTCACAGAGTGTTTCTGCTGCCCTCAGTACAAAGTGATCCTGATGTACAGTAGTACAAATAATAATGGTAGCAGGAATAGGGACAATGATGATGACTGTGATGATGACGATAACTTTTAGCTGTGACTGCAAACAGTGTCCCAACAAGTACGAGGCAACAGACTTGATCCTGGTATAAAATGTCCATCACAAATCTGGACAGAAGAGCTGAAGAGACTAGGTCATGGTACAGCCAGCTTTCTAGAAAAACATGAGCTATGGACTCTTGTTCAGCAGCTGAGATCTTTGGTTTCCATTTGTGCTTGAGCAATGATATGTCCCTGGCAGAAACACCCAGCTTTGGTGTGGGTACTCCAAGTGCTGGAGACTTTCTCAACTCCTGCCATTTCAGCAGCTAACTGTGCCCAGTGCTAAACTTGGCTGGTCCCAGCCCAGAGGCAGACCCTGATGGCAGAGGGAGCTGTTGCGACCCTGCCCTCCTGTCCCATTCCACACCACCAGGGCTGGAGTGCTCAGTGTCCTGTGGCCCCCAAAGGTGTCTCCTTGGACACAGGCACCCTTGACATGCACAGTCTCCAGTACAAGCCTTCCGAGCACCCACAGAAGTGATACAGACCCCTTGGTCCAAGCTTTCCCACTACTTGGTTGCTCCTATCACACTGAAGGAACCACAGTGGGCTTTTTTTCGCTGTGGCCTTCCATAGCTGTTAATTCCTATTCCTCTAATTTTTATACCACCTGCAATTGTGTCCTCAGTCAGCCAGCAGCTTTTGTTTCTTCTGTATCACTGGTGAATTCCAGCCAGGTTTTTCATATGACTCATTCCTCATGAAACATATTTTACCAAAATCTCTTTAGGACTGGAAATTCCCCACTAACACTTCATGATCCCTTCAGGTCACTTAATTCAACAGATGACTTCTTGACTACTGCCTTTTAGGCAGTGACTGCAACAGATACAGAGTCAATCCTCCAGGGCCTAAGTCTACCTCTAATTTCTTAAGAGCAGACTAGTTTTACCCAAAATTTTTTTTCTTTTTTAATCAGAAATTCAATCTTGGAATGCACTGTTTATTTGAAAGTTTTCTTCATCAGAAGACAGTGTACGCATACGTGCAATGGGTTTGGCAGGTTCCCACTGTACTTGGGTGAACCAACAGCATGGATGTCCTTGCTGTGTGTCCTACAAAGAAGTTTTGGGTGGCCTGGGGATGGTCAGCCCCAACAGGGCAGAGTAGACAGGCCCAGGTGCTTCCGAGTGAAGCCACACCAGCCTTTGCAGGGAGTCTTTTTATCTATTTTCTATAACACTTACACCCAGAAACTGTCCCAAGTCTTCAAATGATCAGTCTTATGGTTTTGCTTCTCGTTTTATTGAAGTTCACATAAAAACTTTTTTTTTTTTTCCCTGGTCAGACACAAGTTTCCACCCTAGTAGAAAGGCAGACAGACCTTCTGTGAAATTCAAAAGGAAATCCTGGTTGAACAAAACAAATCAGAAGTATCAGAAAGAGTAATAAACAAGAAAATGTTTATATTTATGGATGATATTGCTTTTGCTGCCTAAAGGAAGGGACGGAGTAGAAATTACTAGAGTTCATTAAATCTTCTTCTTATCCTGCATATTCTGCGATGAACACTGAAGAACTGCAGTCTCAGTTTATGCCAGGGGACTGGTTAGCTTCCAGTCTCACTCAGGGGACCAAGCTGAGCACTGACTTTCTAGCCAATATAGTCACTTCTACTTGCTAACCTTTTAGAGCTCCAGAGAAGAAAGTGAAATAGAATTTCCCTGGGAGATAGAGCAATTTCAGAATTGGCAAATGGTGAAGACTCCCTGTGCTTCTGCTAAGGGTTGGCTAACTGCTCAATTGTACTATAGTATGGGCATGGAGGATGAGGTGTACAAAGCATTAATACAAAGCAAACATGACGGTATTTGGTGACAGTGCCATAGCAGGCAGACAAAGGAAGGCAACAAAAAGACTTAACCAAATCAGAAATTCTCTGCAATGCACAGATAGAGGCCACTTGATCTTGGGAACAAGTGGACAGTGAATGGTGAATGAAAAATTTGATCATGTAAACAACACATTTCTGCATGTTTCAGACCTGAAGACCTGCAGTCAATATCCTCATTTTCTCACGAATCACAGTTTTCTCTTCAATCACCAATGACAAGAACAATTTTCTCCTCTGCCCATGACCTTACATTTGAGATATAAGTTGCCACCATTTCAGTGTTCCTAAACCTATAATGAATCAAAAGCAAACATCACAGACAGGAACACATCCTGTAATGCCTGGTTATGGAAGAGATAAAGAAACCACTTTTTTTTTCCAGTATCCCATGCATGTCGGAACTTAGTATTAAAATGTTTTGATCTACCAGTGTGCTATGTTGACATACTGAAACAAAAAGTCCTTCCACTCAGCCAAAACCACATATCTTGGCAATCCGCAGCCTGCAAGACAACAAAGACGTAGTCTAAAAACTTGGCAACTGTCCTGGCACGCTACACCTTAGGCTTAGCAAGTCAGTCACGCTATGCTGGCTCTGGTTTTACCATAATGGTGTAACAATGGGAAATACTGGAGTTTTGGTCCTCAGCATATTGTCTCAGCTGGCCTTCAAAAGCTGCTTCAGAAGCAAGGTAAATCCCTGATCTAGGAAGTCATGCTCCTTCCCCTAATCCTCTCCTGGTGAATGCAAGGTGTTAAATGGAGGAAAATATTTAGTGCTTACTGTAACTCCCTTTCTCTCATTTGCCTGTTCACTATGGTAACTGTTTTCTAAGACCTGAACCATTGTACCATGAACATAACACTTGTACATCTCTTTTTAAACACTAACAAATACATTAAATATCAGATAACAGATTCAGCCAGGGGTCCTGGAAGCAGATTACCAGAGGTCGCTACCCTCGGTGAAAAGACACTGAACTAGCATGCTTCTAGTGGTATACTAGGCTGGAGGAGAGTGAAGGAAATGGGGAACACTTTGGGCTATTAGAAGGGGCTCAGGCAACTTCCAGACAGGAGGCAGTTATCAAATATAATGTCTTGTGCACAGACTGTGATACCCAAATGAGAAAGTCATTATGCTAATTGCATAGAAAGGGAACTAGTCAACCTCTCTCTAGGTTAGCTCTATTAATTCTAACACAATGCTGAAAGCACCAGAGCCATGTTAATCTGTGCCACTTTAGGATCTGACCTTACTCTGCAAAATGATGGCTGTGAAAACATTAAATTAACTTTTGAGTACTTGAGAAAATACAAAGACTCTACCGTAAAACTCTTATGACACAATGAGTCTCACCTCTGTGGGTTAAAGACAGTGCTTAAACAGTGTTCTGTGCCAAAGAAATGGTGCTGCTAACACGGAGAGGTGCAAAAAATCAGTTGTTTCACTGGAGATTCAAAAAGAATAGAATGTATACCTAAATCAGATAAGCAAACCTGACGTATACCAGGCTAAGTAGCAGAAATGTTTTGAAGACCAACTAGTAGGCACATGGATAAATACTAACAATAGTAATACATGGATAAATACTATCAGTAATGAATACATCAATTGTATATTGATGAAAAGCTGTAGGATTTATGAAAAGGAAAGTCACGTGTCACAAATCTGCTAGAGTCATCTGAAGGCAACAAACATGCAAACAAACCAGATCTCACTGATATTCTCTAAATGGGTTTTTAAAAAGCATTTGAAGTGGGTCATTCACAGAAGACTCTTGAAGAAATTAAGCTGAGCTAGCAAAAGACAAAGAGACTTCTTGGATGGATAAAGGCTGCTAGAAGTTAAGGATTAACAGTGGGAATAATGTGGTGATTATAAAGACACTTGTCTTCTTACAGTCTTTTCTCCCATACCCAAAGTATACTCACATCTTCCTTCCCTCACCTTGAAAACTGGGATCAGTCACCAACAGGTTTTTTTATATATTTTTCCTTTTCAAAAACAAGACTCTGTTTGGAACTTGAGAAGATAGCACTGTAGGTATTTTCCCTTTCCAGTGACACTTAAGAGGGAAACACTGGCCCCACTGAAGATGGGAGACAGCGAGAGTGCTCCTTCTGTTGACAGAAGATCAAACATTGTGCCTACCTTTGGCAAGGATTTGGCAAACAGTAAACCAGTGATCCTACACTCAGTACCAGGAAGAGTTATCAAATAAGCAACCATAAAATCAGTTTGCAATTACAAAGGAGATAACAACAAGACTAAAAATGATCATCATGGGTATCTGAAGAATAGAGTCTCTGCCTTGGTGGGTAAGTTGGAAGTGACAGATACAGATAGTTCTTGACTTAAGTAAGGTTTTTAGTAGCAGCATGTGGTACTCACAAAAGCAAGTTAATGGGCATTGGTACAAATATAATGCACCCAGCTGGATGGAAATCCACTTTGAAGGAGCACATCTCAGGAATTTGTTGTCTATCTTTACATGTGCTCCTGCAAGGGCTTTTCCTGAGCAGAGTTGTAATCAATATTCTGGTGAACTGCTTGGAGGACAGAGAAGAGTGGGTTGAAAAGTGACACACAATACTAGAAGGTTTTTGAACCATCTTGAAGAATAGGTGTAGGATTCAAATTAAACGTGAGGAATGAGAAAGAGTAAAACCCAAATAAGGATGATATTCAGTAATGACAGTGCGTGGCACAATACTTGAGAAAGAAAAATCAAACATGCAATTAATTGCCTAATCAAAAAGGGTGGCTGAGGTTGAGGTTGACTCTAAGTGCAGTGTGAAGTAATGCTGTTAGTTCTTCTTGGCTGTACTAATGGCAGCATCATACATATCTCACAGAAGATAATTACAGCTTTCTTCATTTTCCTAGAAAAGACCTCAGATTCCACATGGTGTTTTATTGTAAAAGACGCGGAGAAACTGGAGAGAGAGAGTCTGGATTACAATACATTAAAGTATTGACCATGAGAAAAGATTTTTCTTGCTTACCCTAAACACAGGCAGGTTTGGGGAGGGTGATTAGATAATAATCTTCCAATGGATTGGAAGATTGTGAGAGGATAGTGATAAACTTCTTTCCACAGTCACTCAGAGAAAATATGAAGAAATTATATTAATTTGCAGCAGAGATTTAATTTGGATGTTGGGGAAAACCCAACCTTTTTAACTGGTGTCCTGAAATAGCAGAATAAACTCATAAAGCCTGTTGGAATTTTCCAGAAACCCATTGGACGAACCCTTTTAATGCCTTTATTGGTGAAAGGGCTTGACACAGATCTTCTCTAAGAGTTCTTCCAAACACTGTCTTCTGAGTCTTCAATTTCATTTTTAAGCAGTGAGTCTTTGATTCTGAAGTTACATATGTATAAGTTCACTGGGTTTTATTCACACTGAGATTTAGTCAACTTAATACACAGTAATAGCTGGCCTACATGTTGCATGCTTCACTGACTGGTGTATGACTGTTACTGGATCTGGTGTTCTCAGCTCACCCAAATAACGTACTGACCTTATATGCATTTCCAATAATTTTTCTATCATCCACCAGTAAATGAGGAAACAAGTATGAAAGGTTATGATTCCACAGTATCTGCTGTCCATGCTGTGATACTGCCCACAGGCTACAACTGAAATTCCACGAAATGAGCACAGCCCCTGTGAATCACTGTTACAAGGCATTCAGTACATTTACAGTTCCACGCACCCCCATAAAATCCCGTCTTTGTTGCCAAGAAAATGTCTCTAAGATTTAATTTTATATTTTTTTTACTTAGGGGAAACAATAGCCCGACAAAAACTAATCCATGAATGTGAAGTTTTGCTCAGTATGTTGTGACAACAAGTAAGAAACCTTTTGATATATACTGTGTGGCATCCTTATAGAACAGGGTATGCTGAATATAAATAGGAAACAGATGTCTTCTCAGCAAAGGGATAAATTCTAATCTCAGTCTAAAGTGTTAACTTTTTCTCTTGCCCCCCATTAATATGTTCTTAGTTTTTAATTTTGTTTTTTAAGCTACATTACTTTAGTTACGATTGGCTACAGAATATTTTGTGAAAGGCAGGGTTGGGTTTTTTTCACCAAAAGTAAATGTGAAGTTCTCATTTGGTAAAAATATAACCTTAGAGTATAAAAAAAACCTTCTTAGGTTTTTAGCACATTTACCTACCCTAATGACCATCCATACACAGGCTGCATGTCAGCTATTACCATCAATATTTGTTCACCCAACACAGACTTTCTGGATTTCTTCACAGGCCAGGCTTTGCAGAACAGACACAGAGGTATTACCTGTAGTATCTCTGCTTGTCCTGTGTTAGGTCTTATAAAAAGTGCAACATCAGCTCATTCACAGACCCTAAACATTGGCCACAGTTAGGAGAAGGCATCAAGAGAGTAAAGTGGTGCCCTCACATGAGCACACAGTAATAGAAAAAAGAAAAAAAAACTCAGAAGATTAAAGAAAAATATTTTAAAATATCTTTCAGATACAAAGTGACATACATGCCAGAATAAGAGGATGCAAAAACCAAAGGAGGGCACAAATCTAGGGTAATAAAAAAGAGGAGAAGAGTACCAGTAATGTATGGTAAGTTCATTTCCTTCATTGCTCACCTGATTGTCCTAGGGCAGGAATCTTTCACCAGAGACTAGTATTAATAATGTCAATCAGGTATGGCCTAACACCTCTTTGATTCAATGTGTTATAGGAGAAAGCAACAGCTGGAATCTCTTGCAATTTTCAGCTGACTGCTATGGAAACATAGCTATTTTTCATGCAGATGTGTTCAGATGTGAAATTTATGAGCTTAGGTGGGACAGATCGGAAACTCAATGGATTTTCATGGTATAAAATCTTCTGTCTCATTTTAGCTGCACTTGCCATTTGGAGATTTTGTATTACTCCCAGCCCATAAACAAGAGCAACATTAGTGGGTGAATCTGAAAGAACCAGCCAAGTAGCAAAGGGTTATTGTGAAAACCCAGACAATCACATTTTGAGCAGCCCTGCTTTATTTCAACAATTTTTGGCTTAAGGGATTAGGCAGGTAGCTAAAACCCTGCTGGTCTCATGCCCTCTTGTCTGCAGTCACTTTCCAAAGGAGAGGAATTGTGTTTCAATTTCAGTTTTATTATGCACACTGCAACCCACAGGCTATCAGCCAGTTCAGCAGTTGCGCAAATAGATTCCTGCCCATTAAAAACCTAAGAGCTGTGTCACTCACACCAAGTCTTGAATGAACCCAGCAATAAAATGGTGACTGTCTTTATGAGTTAGTTTTGTGCCATTTTTTTCACTTGAAAATATCTGAAATAATTTAAATGCGTTAGGACATTCTGCCTCTGAATAGAATGTATTTTAAGAACCACATAATATGAAAATCTGCTATGTGTTCTATAGCCCCAAAGAAGGTACTCAAAAAAGGGAAAATATGAGCAGAGATGGCTTTGACCTGTCCATATGCCCTCTGGATATGCCCACTTGCAAGTTGCCCTAGATCACCCCTCTTGCAAAGAGCAGCATTTCTGGACAGGAGTCCCACCAAATGATTTTTTCACCTCCCAAAGCCAGTCCTATCTCTGGCACATTTCCCATGGCCAGGTTTGAGAGGGTTTTTAGACAACCCCTCCTTATCATCTTAATTTCTGACCTGAAGTGCCATTCCTCTTCATTTTCAAAGCTATAAGATCCCTTTCACAAATCTCCCTCTCTACCAGAGAACAAACACATTCTTCAGTTTCTGAGTAATACAACTGTGAAGGTGAGTATTCTGGTCCACTACAGAAAACTGTATTGCAAAGTGATATTCGTATCCTGTCAGATGATTGGAATAAAACAGGTGATGTCTTTTGGACAGCTAACAATGGTAGAGGTGTATCCACATGATAATCTGACTATGCTTCTCATAGTGGATGAAATATTCAATTATGTGTTTTCTTCTATTTAAATTTATTTAATTACATTCCCCATGAAAGATGCTAGAAAACAATTGTAACACCTGTACTAATAACTTCTGAGAACTGAAAACCAGTACAATGGGAAGAAAGTAAACTCTATTACACGAATTTAAATATTTACATTTGTGGGATTAATGTCTAATTTACATGAATAAAAAAGTATTTACTTTCTGTTGAGTGAATTACATTCATATACATTATTCATGAAATGAAGAAATGTGGGAATAAGTGATGCTGGAAGAGATGTGAAAAATGAGGACTGCTGTAGAAGTGTAAGTTGAATATGAATTTGCAATCAGGTTGCCACACTAGGAGGAACCTCGTAGCAGAACAGATGATGGATAGTCCTATGTTTTGCTGAACACACAGCATGGGCTGTAGCCTGGGCAGAAAGGCAGCAACAGTTAATTTCTGCAGTGACTGCAAGTTTATAGTCCTACTTAGTCTGTTTAAATGTAGTAGGTTCCTGAATATATTACATTATTATACCTCAACCAGGTGATTGTCAACTCCAGTCCTGTAAGAACAACTTTTCTTAACCTGGAAACACCTTACACAAGATGAACAGCCTCAGCTGCTCCCTTTTAAGTAGAAAAGCCTCACAGATGGTTGATGTTGCAGCTATGGACTTGTCCTGGCAATTTGTCATACAAATACAGTTTTGCAAACAAATTTATTCAAACATATTCTAACAATGATGATTTTTGTCCTTTAAACTTAATTTTGAGGGGCAAATTTAAGCCATTGGTTGGGGCTGTATGAGTAAAAGAGGATCACTTCACAGTTTCCCTTTGGCAGTGCAGATGAGAGGTGAGGAGCAAGGATGCTGCTTCCCTCATCCACCCGCTGTGTTTGCACTTGTTCTTGGTAATGTTGAAAAGCTTATTACAGTGAAAGGTGCCAGTGATATTCTTAGTAGGAAATCTGGGCCTTAGATGGATGCAGAAAACAAGCAAAGAAATGAGAAGGAGATAAAGCAAAAGGGACTTCAGTGGTTGTATTTGTTTTCCTTGAATGTACTTTGACCTGCTCACTTCGTCTCTCAGATATTATTTGGGTGAACTGGTGACTCCATGGTGTTTATTATTTTAATTGCCATCAAACCACGCAGATGAAATTTACTGAATAATAAATCTGTAAACAGATGTACTCTGCATATTGTCATGCACAACTGTAAATTTGGGAAAAGAACAGGATTTTGCTTACCACATTTAATTTTGCACAGACCAGAAGGGCTCAGGAATTTATAGCCAATGTTTTCATCCATTAAAAACAAGAGATGTTTCCGATTTGTAATTTATTGGCTTAATTCAGTTTTAATCATGTCAGCAGGAGCACCTTGGAGTCATTATTGTTTCTAGAGCTTGACTTATTTGAGGAATGTCTAGAGGAGGGAAAAGCAAAAGTCAGAAGGAGTGCAAGATGAAGCATACTGCAAATAATTAAGAGACATGGGGAGTTGAGTGCATTGGATAAAAGCCACTGATTCCCGTTTTCTTGTGTCTGGTGGCTATTGTAGGAAGCACAAAAAATAAGGATTCCACATCAGCACCAAATAGTTATAAAATGCAAGCGAAACTGCCAAGGGCCCTGGGGACACAAGCAACTGTTTCTAAGCTCCCAGTAACAGGGAGAGGTTGCTCAATGAGGCCATCCCTTTGCTGTACACAGATTTTACAAAGTATAAAGGCTTTTGGGAGGAATGAACTTTGAACTAGTCATTAGCAGAATTAATTTTTTTTCTCCCCTTCAACAAATGGCATCAGCTCTGCTTGTGTAAGAGGAAAAGACAGCAGTAACAATGCACAGCCACGAGTGGCAATCCCAGGCTGCAAACAACTGTGGATCTGCAAAACCTTCTTTAGAGGGCTGGCAGAAAGAGAAAGGGGGAGTGTAGATGTGGCATGGGAAGGGTCTGTACCAAGTGACCCCATGCTCCAATTTTCTTTAACTTTTTTTTTTAAACTTTCTATAAATATCCCTCATATGCTGGTATTTTCTATACAGACAGACAGTATTCTCTCTGTGCTGTGTTTAGAGTATAATACAAATTACAGGCCCATTTCAATGCTCATGGGAAGTGGTTCATTGCCCATCCTGTTGTCAGCTTCTTGCTGATAAATATGTGATAGAAGTAATTATTAATACTTGTAGAATGGCAAAATGGGAAAGTAAATACCTAAGAAAGCAGTCATCCTGATAGCAGGCAGCCTTTTCAGAAATTACATATTCTATGAGTTTGAAGCAATATGTCCTGGCTAACGAGACCAACTTCACCAGCCAGAAGCATCATGCCATTAATGGAGTTACATAATGCCAGTAACCTTAAATACAAAGACCTAAATCCCTTGCTTTATCCAATACCCTACAAGACACCAAATGCAGAATTGGACCTACCCTTGGCAGAGGACTGGCAAAAGCACTGTGTTTTTCACAGCCACCTTTCATCCCAGCAGGCAGAGCTCATGAAATACTGCAGGGGATTGCTTCCCAGCTCACTTAAGTATTGGGCTTTCCACCAGTCACGGTTCGTTGGGTCGTGCTGGGTGTCCTCAGCAGCAGAGATGCCGGGCATCATTATGCACCAAAAAGCAACAAAGAGAGCTCAGATGGCTTCAAAGGATGTGGGATCTGCAGCCCAGGCTTAGGGGGGCTGACAAAGAGCGAGGAAAAGTCAGGCTTCAGTAACTTTTAGTGACAACTCTTGTTAGGATTAAAAAAACAACTCAGCCATCGTGCTGTGATTCAGTCTGAAGGGGTGCCCATCACCCTTGTGCAGCAGGTTGCAGCACCACGGAGGAGGTTGTTATCCTCAAAATTAATCAGTTGGAGCTATGGCAACAAGTGCAACGCCAAGATGCAAAACTCCCTGCTGCCTGCCAGACTGGAGACTGATTACTACCACTTCAGCCATCTCATCTTGTTTGTAGGATCTTGTCTCACCTATCAAACTACATTTTTGTTCCAAGTGGGAAAAAGTAAGTTGTTTCAGCAAAGTCTGTCTTCATCCCCTTTCCCAGGCCCCCTATTCAGCCCCTGGAGTAATACACTGACTGGTGCAGATGGACACTTACAAATAACACTATCTGGAAAAATCACAAATAAATTACCATTCTGGATTTGTCCCATTTCTTAGTGTTTATTTGGCTAACAGAAAGGAAGGTTTAACATTTTAGAAAGCTCTTATCATTGTTTCCTGCTTTTTCGGAAAGTAAAAACTATTGCAGTAAAAATCAGCGGTCAGGATTGGTAGGAGCCAATGGCTTCCCAAGCTCCTGAAACTCTTCAGAAATGCCATATTTTTGACCTTTTTTTTGTCAGTCTCACATGAGCCTTTTTGTCTTTAACAACATTGTGCCTGCCAACATCACAGGCAAAATCCGTTCCAGTCTTAGTACCTCAGGCACATCCTCTGTGATCTGCTACTGAGGATAAACTCTCCTCATCATTCACCTCTCAGTAACTTTCCTGTGTCAAGAATGGACTATGTTCTCATTAGATGAGTGAGACAAAGTGAAAATCCAGCTGCTAATGTTTTCTTCTGAGAAAGAAATAATATTTATTTACTATGATTTGTGCTACAACAGATCCTGAAAGCCCTAATAGGGACCCAAGCCCTGGGATATGGGCTATAGATGAGATACAGTCACACAGTCTAAAATAAGAAGACAAACAACTCTCATGTTATTGCAGATAAAGAAACTCACATATCATGAAATTAAACAGTCCCAGTGGGAGAAAGATTTCCTTGGGTCTGTGGATAAAATTGGCAGAAATTAATCCCCTGTGAGCATCAGTATAAATTATGAGCTTAGAACAACATCAATTACCATACCTTTAATAATTTAAATGATGCATACTTTGCCTGTGCCTCATTTAAGATCAGACTAGCCCATCTGTTTCAGTGGTTGGATATCTTCCCCATGGCTGGATGTCTGTTGTACTACTGGTAGAGTAATGTTTTATCCTCAATTCCTGTTTCTTGAGCATTTTCATTCTGTAAAATAGCTCTTCATAACAGTTATCTTGAACTCACAATACTTTCACATCAAGAATTCAGAGGTATTACATGACTGTTATTTTAACATCATTTGTGTATTCAGTTCCACAGAATTATGAAATGTAATTATGAGAAGGGGTTAGAGAATTTATGTGTAAGACATTTCACAGTCATTAGCAACCTCAGCAAAGCCCTGTTGGACCAACACAGGAAGGCAGAGGGAAATGCTCCTATTTTTCTAGTGCTCTGAAGTGTTTTTCCCATTTGTTGATTCTGGACAATTTTTTCAAGCAAAACCATGAGAAATTGCCCTAGATTTACATTCATACACTGTAGAGGACAAAGACTTCATCCTGGACAATAAATCATTTTCCATTTCATTTCAATATACAATCACATGACAGCACACTGGGGAAAATGGAAATGTAATGGTATCACAGCTGCACATGGGCACACCGGCAGGAGGATAAACCCAAGATAATACTGAGTTCAGAAGTTCAGATCCAGCACAAGGTTATAAAAACTGAATTTACAACCTTTGCTGGACTCAAATCCTTAGAGCAACTACTCCCCTCCCACACACACACGGTGTCCTGTGTCCTACAGCAGAATAACTGGGATATTTAGAAATAACAGGCTTCAGGCATGAGTATTCCTGCCCTTTCCTCACTCTTCTCAGTAATTTCTCAGAAGAACCATGAACTTGTTCTTTCTGTCCGAATAATGGGAGTTGCAAAATACACAGCATACCAGATTAGCAATACTTTTAAGTCCTATATTTTAGCATAATGGAAATGTCATGGCAATAGCATGATACATGCGCACATAATAATAGCTTTTTTTTTCAGGAATAAAGAAGTCCACAAAGTGAACATACTTCTCAGTGTATGCTGGGTAAAAACCTATTATATTCTAATGCCTCGGGGTGTGAAAAAGCAACATTTAACCCAAGGTTCTCATCGTATTTGGATGGAGGCACCACTACTAAACAAAAATGGCTGCCAAGTAGGCTGGAAGAGTAGGAAGGAGAGAAATGCTCTGGAGAACGTACAGGGTCGAGTTTCGCTTTCAAACTCATGCACCTTCACTGGCCGACAAACTGACTATCCCAAAAACACCACCTCAGCCAGGGAAAGGCTTTGTAATGGTTTTCATACTGCTAAGGGTATTTGAGCTTATAGGAAATTGAGCTCCCTGGGGTCTGATGCCCACCCTCTCCTTCACCCATGCTCAGTAGTTTAGAGCAAGCAGAGCTACAACTGGTATCTTCCCTGATTTTTGTTTTAATCACCAGTCCTGAGTTTCTTTGCTGTTTTAATTCAGAACAGAGCTTGTAGCAGGCAGAAATTGTGGGGAGAGGACAAAGGTGCCCTATGTACCTCCTGAGAGGGTTCCTGCCTGCCATAGCTGAAATCATGGAGATTTTTACAGGACTTCAGCAAAGGAACAGACCCGAAGAGAAAGGCAAAGAGAGGCACTGAAATAATTTATCAAAATAGTGAGTTTCTTGCTGTAACTTGCTTCTATGTTCCTTTCTGAAGGAAACTGCCAGATGGTCAGAGGATATGTACTGAATCTGTATTGACTTGCGTGGCCCCAGAAAGACCTAGTTGGTGCTGTGTACAGCAGGTCTCTGTTTTCATTGGCAATTTTCATAAAGAGATTTTTTCCCCATCTATCTCCCCTTTGCATCTGAGAATCTAAAATTAGGCTCTTAAAGCCGAATATAAGGTCTCAAATAAAGGTTGCCATACGTTGCAGTAGGATTTGACTGCACTTGGTCTGTTACTGAATCTTCATTGTAGGCAACATCTCACTGCAATATGACAATGCATTTTTAACACAATGGATTTCATAGCAACAATAAACTCCATTCCAATCCAAGGAAATGAGCCAAATCCAATATCCACCAGGCCTCTGCCTTGCAGGAGATATCCATCACAATCTGACCAAAAGCACTACAACAGTCACATGTCATCATGACTTAGAAAAACAATAAAACAAAAGAGTTACTGAAATAAAGTCACTGAAGCCTGCTTCCTTCAACAAAACTTACACAATATTTCTCTTCCCAAATTTATGTTTCTTTTCTCATCTTTAGGAATCACTAGAACTACAGCTCCCCTCTTTCAACCCATGGTCATTTCTCACTCTTTTGGTTGACCAAACACAATCTCATGCCATTCCAGCATCATCTCACTGCGAGCAAAATCTGTGTACCAATTTCTCCTGTATATTCCCTTTTCCTTCTTGCCTAGATTTTCCTAAAGCACCTCTACACTTACACAGTCAACTACAACAAACTGAAAAAAGCACTTTGAAAACTTTTTTCCACTAGGGAAAGAAAGAGCTTTTGCTACTGTTTCATTTGTAAGATCCCCTTAGGAGCTTGCATAGATATGTTTTGCTGTGGGTTTATTGCATTGCCTGTGATTTCCACTCAAAGGACCCTGAAACAAACAAAAATCATAATCTTTCCCCCCATCTATCTCAAACAATATCACAGAGTAGAAAAGAACACTCATTTGTCTTTTTTAAAATGATATTTTAATTACTCATGTCATGCCTCAGCAAAATGGCCAGCCTTTTGTTAAAATGGGACTTAATTGCGTTATGAAGCCTTCATGGGACCCTCGCACATAAAGCGCTTTTCTTCAGACTTTCAAGACCTAAATTTGCAGTTGGCTCCTGACCAGCGCACTCGAGCAGATAGGCACGTAGGTAGCGGGCAAACCCCGTGTTGATGAAGTAATCATAGTTGACTGCCTCGCCTGTGCTATTCCACAAATATGCCCACAAACAAAAATTGGACATGCATGTTTCATTTTGAATTCATTCAAAAAAAAAAAAAAAGCAACACACACACAAAAAAAAACCCGACAAAAAAACCACGCAGCCCTTAGTATGTCAGAAAGCATGGAGACACCTTCACGGACTGTTGGCTACGCCTCAGCAAAGCTTTACAACTGTCTGCTAAACAAAAAAGAGACTGATGCAGATACCTTAATAAGCATCCCATCTGTGAGGTCATCGAGATATTTCAAACAACTTTCAGCTCTCATTAGTTTAGCGGATTCCACAAGCATGTCCTTATCTTTTGTAACTTTTGCAGCCAAACTTCCTGGGAAAGCCTCTGAGCTGGGTGACATTCTTACCCATGGGTCAGTCTGCAGTAATGAGCCACCAATTTATGTGTCCTTTGCACTTGCAGGCAGTATATGTTTATATTAACCTTTATGTTTTGATTTTTTCCTTTATCCATGTAATTCTCTGGGTTCTACCATGTAAATCTCATTATTTCTAATAGGCTGCAATTAGTATATCCAAGCTGTTGATCACAGTCCCCTGGACCAGTGAAGACCATTTTCCAAGAATAAGTGCTTTTTCTACTATATTAATGATGGAATGTGTAACAGAGATTATGCCTGAAAAGTAGTACTGAATAGCAGAGCTGCAGACTAATGTAAATCCTTATCAACTCTCTGGTTTTGTACCTTCAATTAACACAGGAGGTATAGCATAGTCTATTGCTTCACATAAAACATGCTATGCATGACGTTGCACGGAAATGAGATTTACAATTTTTCAAGTCTGCTAGGCCTGAATGAGCAAATGAGAGTTTATTACAATTTCTTACAGTTTTATGCACTTGAAAGAGATAAAGCAGGTTCATCAGCACTTGCCCACATATTAGGTCTTTATCACACTAATAAGTACTCCTTTAAAGGGGATATTGTAATGCTGGTTTTTTTCTAAGAACTCCCATCTCTGTATACAGAATTTGTTGGACTGAAACATTCTGCTGCTTAAGGTGCAAGAGGGTAATATCCACAGTCCTTATTCAGATCTTTCTTTGGCTGCTGCTGTTTTCTGCACTTTGCATGAAGGACATAGGTGGATAAGGAGAACTGGTGAAGCACTGGTAGCAGACGGATGCAGTATGAAGAAGTAAGAAGAGATGCCAAAGAATATTTATCTGCAGGACCTTAAAAGGTAAATCCAAAACTTCTAAATAGGATGTAAAAAGCAAGGGAAGCCCAGGAGTGAGCCAAAAGGTATGGCATGTGTATGGTTGCAGAGCTGTCTGGACAAAGCAAGATGAAGGGGCAAATATGATTTGGTGAAGAAAGTAAAAATGGAGGCTAAGCTGAATTGTTTCAGGTGCGGAACAGTCAATATCTGTACTAAAGTTTTGGTGGAGACATTGAAGTAGCACTAAAATAGGGAAGAGAATACAGAAAAAAGTCCTGTAGTGGACTTCCACTGGGAGCAGTGGAAATGGGGAGTAAATCATCAAAGATTGCAACAGTCTGAAAAGCCCAAGGCTTGGCAGGGAAACAGTGAAGGTTAGAAAGGACAGAGTAGAATGGGAGAGACTGATTTCACACTTGGAGGTACAAAGCTATATTCTGATAACATTTTGCATTCCATCTGTCTTCATTTTGGCCTCCTGTAAAGTGAACATAACGTTTATTCCCTCCTCTATTGACTTCCTTTTCCAGCACTGTGTATTGTCTCACTTGATGCATACAACAGCATTCTTTTCAAAGCAAATATAAAATGTTTATGAGGCCCCCAATGACCTGAGTAAGGAAAGGAATAGTCTCCACTCCAGACTTTCTCAGCTACCCACTGTCTGAATGCGTTCCTCTGCCTTTCCATAGATTCCCACAAAAATTAATAAAACCTGAAAAAAGTCTGTTAGGAAGCATTGCTCACATCATAATCCCATAATCAGGAAGAGCCCTGAGTTTGGATGTAAGGAGATCTGTGGGTTTGATAAAAAGTCGTCTCATTTCCTTCTTGATGTTTATCTAATATGCTAACATTATTCTGCCTAGAATATTTACAGTTTACAGTAGACACCAGCAGTGTCTTTTCTGTTGGTACTTTCCATAACCATCTTTTCACAAAGAGGTTTCTTCGGAACCGCATAATTGATTTGCTTTCACAGGCAGGTTGACTTTTATATTTTTCCCTTTACTCTTTTTGTATTCCTTACAAATCTTATAAAATACAACCTTTAAACTCAAGAATCATCACATGCTTAGTGATATTTATTTGTATTTTCCTGTTGGTTTTCATCTTTACAATTTGAGCTCTCATGTGGAGTCAGTATGGTTTTCCTATCATTGTTCCATAAAACAGGAGTAGCTCACATTTGAAAAGAGAATTCCAACCACAGTAAAATACCTTTCCTGTCTCAGAGAAAAATGTTACTGTGGGATAAACACTATGTTTTCCTGATGCTAACTTGATGCAATTCAGAACAGACAAGAGAAAGGTATTGTTGGACCAGAGAAAAAGTGAGGTGAGGAAGAGAGTTTAAATTACCAGTCCTAGGAAATGAGAAATTAAAGGAAATAGTAGCCAATGTTCTTCAAAGGACTTCTACAAAGATATATAAAAACAGTATTTGCATCAAAAAAGGCCACAATTGCATAAGAGATTGAAGATTTGTGTATGCTTTATGATCCTTAAGTAGCACACACAAACCATTCATGAAACACAAAGCTTTTGCTGTGAATGTCCTCTAAAGATGTCGCCTTTCCTGTGCTTTGTGATAAGACACATTAACTTTTAAAACTGACAGAAATACAGACATCTAGGAGGAGAGTAAATTTAACCCAAATGCTCTAACCAGATCCTGCTGGTCTCCTCTCTTAAAAAGTCTTCACAGGAAGCCCCGTCATAGGACTTGCAGTAAAAACAGAGAATAATGTTTTAGGCAGCTAAGATAGCCATATTTCTTCTGTTTATTTGAACTGATACATCTCAGACTGATGATTCACAGCATCATGGTGACTGTTCTGCAGAACCAGGTTAAACAATACAATTTAGTGCTTTCAGTGACAGTTTAATGACAGGTTGTCAATAATCAGTTCACTCATCCCAATTACTTGGGAAGCAAGTAATCTGTAAGAAGTCCTTTCTCTCTGTCTCCTGGAAGGTCCCAGAGATGCAATAAAGGCAGCTTTGCTTCCAGGAGCCTGGCATAGCCTCGCACGCTGCCAGCCATCTCCATCTGCGAGGGCACACAAACACTGCATGGTTCTAACTCCACAAAGCATTGACCTCAAGATGCAGATATGTGCTTATTGACACAAAGACTTACACAAATGTAGAAAAAATGTAAAGCAAGTAAGATTATCAGGAAGAACAACAACGGCTGTCAGAAACCTGACTTTATGCTCTGCAAGATAAACAAAACCAGCATTTATGGGTAATTATTAGTGCTCCTATGCCCTTCATAGATTAATTACTCTATTGTAGGGTGTTTGGGGGGGGGGTGTGCAGACATAGCCTAGATCTCCATGCAGTAGCTTAAACATGGGTGTTTAAAGGCATCTAAGCCATTTCCTAGATCTCTTTTCCCCTAGATGCCACCCAGAAGGTTATGTTTCCTGCAGATTTTGTGTCATTTTTGTATGTGTTGTACAGCTGTCTCATATCCATATGTATGAGAAATTAATCACTCAAGAATGGACTATAGAATTCCTAGAGCATCTAACAATCTGCAGAGCAATACCCAGCTGGCCCAGAGGCCTGCTCTTAATCAGGAAATGAAAGATGTCACAATATGAAAAGACACCTCCTTCAGCAGGTGGTAGTCTAGATCTGTCAGTAAGCAATGAGAGAGTGGAGAGAATGCTTGGAACAATTTGGTTACTGTAAGCCCTGCCACAAGGGTGAGAAGGGATCCTGCCCACATATTGCCCTGGGTATGATTGCAAACAGAGAACCACACACAGTGGACGAAGTGATGGAGAACCTGCCTCACACTGGATATGCCTCTTTAGCTCCTTAACCCCAGAAGCATCTTTCATCTGTTAGGAGATCCCCAAATGAAGAAGACACCATGTCTGAAGCCGTCTGAAGTAGTAGTACATCAGTTACTACTCACTGTTTGAATGGTCTTACTCTGTGGTACCCACAGGAAATGCAAGGGACTTATCCCTCCCAGCAAGTCTATGCAATTCAGCACCAGATAAGTGTGACCATGACCTGTCATTTCTGGCTGGCTGATCTACTGCCACAGTAATGTGTGTGCCCACATTAACCTAATGGAGGCTTGATGCATGCTAAAATGCCAGCGTGAAAACAAGATAAATTTCCTTCAGATTGTCATCAGACCAATTTTAATCTTCCAGAGCCAAACAATCCCTTCTGCTGAGGGCTCCAGATGGGATAAAAAGAATGCAAATAGCAGTCTAATCAGCACGACAGAAAGGGAAAATGTGGGAGCGGAGCCTTGTTTTCTACTATTTGAAACCCAGCCAATGAGTTAGTTAATCTGCAGCAACATGTATAGTACCAGTAGCTTGTAAATGAGATGATTAATATAAATTTCAAAACTTTTTTTTTAAGACATGAAGTTGCAGATAGTGTCCTGTAGGCAGGTGGAACACCACCTCTGGCAACATCCAAATTGTCTGAAAGAATTAAGCATCAAATTTCTTTCAGCAACTTGCATAAGTACTTGGCCAATTTCAGCAGATACAATCTCATTAATAATATTTCTTGCACTTTCTTTCACATTGTATTTGATCAGATCTTTTGTTTTGTTTTGGAAATCAACTGATATATAGAGAGAGGTTTTAAAAATTAGATCCCCTCTTTTCCCAAATATTTACTTTTCTCTCCATATCTGACTAAACTTGTATTGCAATAACTCTGTCTTTTCTAAGCGGAAAGGTGCTTCATGCCTCATCAGTAGATGCTGATAGGGTTTTTTCCTGCTCTGTATTTTTAAAGGAATTTGCTGTAAAGGGAGATAGCAGATAAAAAACCTACAGAAAAGCTTCACTCTTTCAGCTTGTAGTCTCCATTTACCTTCTGTAGACTGAGAACAGATACTTAAAATAAATCAAAATAAGAGACTCAGAAGTGCATGTGGGCACTCTGCCCAGGCTGAAGCAGTCTCTGCCACATGCAGACAGACTTTGGCATCTAGGTGGGAAGAGGAACTCAAATCTCTTCCAGTTTCAGTTAGATTAGTGAGAGTGAAATACTGCCTGCAGTTCCCAGGGTCAAGGTGCCAAAGCCTTTGCTGATGCAGCCATGTGTGGCTGGGCTAGGCCGGAGGAGCACAGGCTCACTGGTGGGATGGGGAGCAGGTAGTGTTTTGCATGCAGGGTGCGCTCACTTGCTGCTCACTTTCAGAGAAGTAGGCCAGGAAAGTTTGTCTTCAAAACCAATACAAACCAGGGCTTTTCCCTCAGTTCACCTCACTAGCATTTCACTTCCAAAGGTCTGTTTGTCAAGCTGTCTCTAGAGGATTTTTTAATCTGAATTATTTTAACTGAGAACTTGTAGTCTAAGAGCAAAATTTAAATCCAATTGAAATAGCTGAATCCTGGGTTCAGTACATTTTGAATTAGGTGTAATGAAACACCTGCCAACACACTACAAACTGTAGCTTCAAAGTGCCCACAAGGACAGGTTGCCTTTGCAATGGACCAACATGAGAGCAGTGCAAACTCCTCATGTAAAAAGTACTTAGAGACTTGTCTTGTGTAAATATTCTCTTTTTCCACATTAACTTGAAGTCTCATTTGAAGAAATTTCAAGGTTTACCAACCGCTTCTAGCATTATCTCCCATTTCTACAGATTCAAATGACAATTGATATGTCTCTGTTATCATTAAATAAAATTGAATAAAATTTTGTTCAAAAAAGTAAAACATTTGTAAAATAAATTGAATTGTAGCTCTCATTATCTTTCTTAATTGTTTACATCCCCAAGTCCTCTCCACTCCCATGCAGTGGATAGCCCACTTTTAAAACATTTGTTCCAGCGCCTACTGCACTGACTTTATTAACGTGATTCCATTACTGCTGTGGTTGAAATTGTGGTGGTGACTTTACTGTACAGTTCACTGACAACAACACAGGGGGGAAACAAAAGAGGAAACCAACTGTGGATTAGACTTCTGCAAATATTTTTGTACAGATGGATGCACATGCAGAGGTGATCTCACTGAAGTCAATGAGATGAAACACCAACACAAAGGTAAGTGCTTATGGTAAGGTACATAATTGAGCTTCCACAGCCAACAGATATAATATATTTGATATAACTGGGCAGGTAAGAGTGTGGACAGACCCTGGAGGCAACTAATGATAGGACATACCCTTCAGAGATTCTTCTTGCAAGCACAGCTAAATGATTGTTATTAGTGCTACTGCCAAACATGGAGTATACAGATTCAATGCTGGCAGTGGAACAGCTGCCCTTACAAAGAGCCCAAGAGAGGTCTGCCCTGAAAAAAGGCAGCACCCTGGGAAACTAGTTTTAAACTAATTCATGCGAAGTGGCACAAAATTGAAGTCCCTTTGCAACAGTGAACCTGATTCAGGACCGCCTCAAGTTCACTACAGAAGGTTTTAATTTGTATGCAAAACACCACATTCAACAAGCTTGCTGCCAATTACGATTATTTATAAAGAACATGATGTTTAATTTCAAACCTCACAGTTTCAAGGAAGAGAGGGCAGGCCCTGAATGAATGCAGATAAGAGACTCCCAACAGCGTTGGCATGTGGCAACATTTGGCTGCAGACAGACATCCTGGAGTGATGTAGCTGTGTGGTGACAAGATGCTTCCACCCTCCCTTGTCTGGGCTGCCACCTCCTGGCTTCTGAGAGCCCTCCTGTCCTTTTCAGTCCCCATGAACTCAACTAGTGTCAGCAAAAGCAAGTAGTTTTAACTGAAAGAGTCCTGGATGGAGGAAAGTGGAACATTTTGCAGGAGGTAGAGGATTCAGCCAGCACTTCATGGTGCAGATGTGGCCACAAGCCACATCTGGGGATTATCCACAACTCTGAGCCTTGCTCCTGAAGATCATCAAAGGCTTCCCACTGGCAGGCTCTTCATATAAAACCTTGGCTTTCATGCAGGTATTCAGAGTTTTAAAAAAATATTTTAAAGTATTTTTGAAAGTGTCACTTTCCTGGCAGAGTTAAAGCAAAGCCAGGACAGGTTGCATACACTACAAAATCACAGAGCAGCCATCCAAGAGCACCAGAGGGTCAGAAGCTGCTGGAGGGGAAGACCAGCTGGCAAGTTTTAACAGGCTCCCTCTAATGGAGATTTTTAAAAAGGACAAAACACCATAGCAATAAAAATGTGATGTGCTAACCTGAGGTAAGCTTGAAAATGAGCTTCCTGAGGAAATCTTGCTGTTAATTTTCAGAGAGGCACAGCCTAAGCCTTATCCCAACCTATCTGGCCTGGTAGCTACCAAGCCCATTGGCACAGTGCTTATCCAGTCCTTAACTACAAATCTTAACCATCGAATTAAAATTCATTAAAAAAGGCTTGGTGGGTTATTGCTAGCAATTCTTAAAGGTGATGACGCTGTACTCTGTAAAATAGGTACACATCATGATAGATCTGCCAACTACATTGCGTTACACTGAATATGATGAGGTCCTGCTCATTATTACCTGCAGAGAAAAATAAGGGTGTTTCCAGCAACAGCAATATTATTGCTAATGTCACAGATGAGTACAATCTCAGTTACAATAGTGTATAAAGTTCTTGCTGTATTGTGTGTTCAGGAAAGATGAATTCCATCTGAAACAGGTAGGGAAGGGCCATAAAGATGGTAAGAGAATGGGAACACATGATGCAAGAGAAAACTGAAGGAATTTACCCTGACACAATTAAAACTGAGATATTATGTTGCTGTGGTTTAATACGTGGGGGCGAGTGCCACGGTAGGAGAAGTTCCAGCCAGGCTGACTACCACTGTAGGAGCAGTGAAACCAAACAACTTAATCAAAGACTGAACTTTATTTTCAATTTTTTTACAGGTTCTAAATGAAATTTTTGGGATTTTTGTTGTAGAAAAATTTTTAAAAAGGCCCTTTCCTTTTCCAGTTTTAATATTTGACACATTGATGCACTGTGGTACTCTGTCAGCAGTGTTTCTCAGCTATGCCATGCTGCCTTCTGTGTATTGCACATTATTAAGATGCATAATCCTCTGGCTTTTGGTAACATGTTTAGCAAAGGTGACAGCTGCAGCAGCAGCAGGCCAGAGATAATAACTTTCTTGTGATTAAGTTGCAAATTACTAACTATAGTCTATTACACTGTAGCATTTTATGAATGTTGCATTAATACAGTACCAGATTTCTTAATCCATCAGGGAGAAAAACATTGCTTTCTGCTATACACATTTTGAAACTTTTTAAAATAATTTAACATATTCATTAACCAATACCAGTAGAATTTGGAGAAGTGTAAAATACAATTATGTGTGAACCCCGTATTGATGGTCTATCCATCAAAAAGAAAAAGATGCATTTTCTTGAAGCAGCAAATAAACTGACATGAAAACTCTTGGTATTATTTTCTAAAGGTGTATTCAAAACTGCTTGTGTCCCAAATGCCTTGCTAAGAAGAGTGCAAAGGTGGTTAGCACAGTAACAGTGATCAAAAGATGAGAATTACTGTACCATTCCTATGATTAAGTTGCAAATTAAAGAACAAGACTGGGACGAATGTGGAGAGGACAGCATAGATCCTATTCTGACAAGATCCATCTTGTGAGGACTGATAAACAATAACAAAACTGCCAAGCCAAGAATGAAAAAACATGAGTTGGACCTGAGTCACAATAATTATTTGAATTTTATGATATTTTTATATACAAAATAGAACTTAGAAAATGCATTTGACTCCCAGTCTGACAGTCCAGGTTTTTCCTGAAACCAGAAAAAAACCTGAAACTTACCAAAAACAAAAGGGAAGTGAAGAAACTGGCATTCACATGTCATCAGGATGTAGAAAAAATGTTACAGGACTCTGGGATTGAATTAAAGAGTGGCAATGCTGCATTGGCTGAAATAAACAAAATGCTCATATATCAACTATTTCAAAAGAAATCTAGATAAATGGCTTTTGCAGAACAATTCTGTTTTCTAGTTATTAGATATTGTTTTACTCTTCAGTAAGGTAAGTTTGGTGAGAGATCTTTTTGATTTATAAAACTCTTTTTTTGTTGCAAAATTCTATCTATAAACAAACAAATTTATTGCACCTTAAGCTGCAGTTGCTCCTATTATACTGTCAGTTCCAATTAACTTCACTGTAATCTGGTACATCAGGTTATTATAACAGGCAGACAAGGGTTCCTTTTCATGAGAACAAAGTAATGGATATGGGAAATGCAGACCTTTGTTTTAATGCTGTAATCTGTTCTAATGCAGTGAAAACCAACAACAAGAACAAGAGCAATGATGGATCCACAAACCCTGTGGATGTGTTATGGCTTAACCCCAGCTGGCAACTAAGTACCACACATCCGCTTGCTCACTTTCCCCACCCAAGTGGGATGGGAAGTAGAATCAGAAAAAAAGTAAAAACCCATGGGCAAAGAACAGTTTAATAGCTGAAGTAAAGTAAAATATACTAATACTACCAATAACAGTGATGAAAAGGAAGATAAGAAGAAGAAAGAAAGGAATAAAACTCAAACAAACAAGCAATGCACAATACAATTACTCACCACCCTTTGACCGGTGCAAAATCACATCTTCTGACTGATGCTCAGCCTATCCCCAAGCAGCCATCAGCCCAATTCCAGGTAACACCCCCAGTTTATATACCAGGCATGATGTTCCACAGTATGGAATATCCCTTTTGCCAGGTCAGGCCAGCTGTCCTGACTATTCTCCCTCCCAGCTTCTTGTGCACCTCCTTACTGGCAGAGCATGGGAAACTGAAAAGTCTTTTGAGTTACAGTAAGCACTACCTTGTAACAACTGAAACATCAGTGTATTATCAACATTATTCTCATACTAAATACAAAACACACCACTGTACTAGCTACCAGGAAGAGAATTAAATCTATCTGAGGCAAAACCAGGGCAAGATGTTGTCTACCTAGACAAATGCTTTAGTAAAGCATTTGATACCAGCTCTCACAGCATTCTCCTGGAGAAAGTGGCTGCTCATGGTTTGGAGAAGTGCACTGTTTGCTGGGTAAAAATCTGGCTGGATGGCAATCCCAGAGAGTGGTATAATGGAGTGGTAATGGAGTTATATCCAGCCAGTGGCCAGTCACAAGTGATGTTCCCCAGGGCTCAGAGTTGGGGCCAGTCCTGTTTAATACCTTTATCAACAACTTGGACGAGGGGACTGAGTGAACCCTCAGTAAATTTGCAGGCAGTACCAAGTTGGGCTGTAGTGTTGATCTGCTGGAGGTTGGGAAGCTCTGCAGAGGGATCTGGACAGGCTGGATCAATTGTCTGATGCCAACTGTATGAGGTTCAATAAGGCCAAATGTAGGCTGCCCAGCAGAAAAGGACCTGATGGTGCTGTTTTACAGCTGGCTGAATATGAGCCAGCAGTGTGCCCAGGTGGCCAACAAGGCCAATGGCATCCTGGCCTGTATCAGAAGTAGTGTGGCCAGTGGGACCAGAGCAGTGATTTTCCCCTTGTACTCAGCACTGGTGAGGCCACACCTCAAGTCCTGTGTCCAGTTCTGGGCCCCTCAGGTCAGGAAGGATATTGAGGTGTTGGAGCAAGTCCACAGAAGAGTAACAGAGCTGGTGAAGGGTCTGGAGCACAAAGCTTATGAGGAACAGCTGAGGGAGCTGGGGTTGCTTAGCCTGGAGAAAAGGAGGATCAGGGAGGACCTTATTGCTCTCTACAACTACTTGAAAGGAGGTTGTAGTGAGGTTGAGTTTAATCTCTTCTCCCAAGTAACTAGTGATAGAACAAAGAGGAAATGGCCTCAAGTTTCTCCAGGTGAGGCTTAGATTGGATGCAAGGAGAATTTCTTCACATAAAGAGCGGTTAAGCATTGAAACAAGCTGCCCAAGGAAGTAAAGTCATCAACCCTGGAGGTATTTAAAAGACATGTAGATGTGGCACCTGGGGGCATGGTTTAGTGGTGGATGTAGCAGTGCTGCATCTTAGAGGTCTTTTCCAACTTAAACAATTCTATAATTCTATGATGCTATGATTCTTTGATTTTGGTGCTGACCTAAAAGAAGGGCTGGCATTATTCTCACTGAGAAAATCCCTCATTATGAGACTTCATCCAGTATCAGTTCAGTAGGTTCTGCACTGCTTGCAGTAATGGTGATGGTGACATCGCCCAGATAGGTTGAGTGGAAAGTTTAGTTTAATAATTTTCTCTTGTTGTTTAAACAGATTAAGTAGATTCCATTTTTGCCAAATACTTTTACATGGAATAAATCATTCAAGAACCTAGATAGTTATGCTGAAAGAGTTAATCACTGCATGACAACACCTGTCATCACTTTTCCATTGAATCAAAACACAGATCACAAAGACAGCTATAGCTGAATAAGTTAGTCTCTTATTTTAAAAAAAGTAACTGTGCTCCTTAAAAACTTCAAATATCTTGTTTGATTGCTAATGTTAAAAAGAAATAAAACAGTTTTAAGAATGAATAAGAAGATAGTCTGAAATACCTCACTGTGGTTTGCTAAGTAATTTTTCTCACATGACAAAGCAAGCTTTCCTCTTCTTTTCTGGCTTTTGGGTCTAGTTTTCACAATGTGGGTGACACAAATGATACAGCTCTTCCCTCTTGTCTTACCAGAGGGACATGGGGACAACTGCCAGGTCCTTCCTCTCCTACAAGAACTTCACCTTACCTGTAGATTCCTTTTTAATCTCCTGAAACAACTCTGCATTCAAAAAAGGCATGCGCTGAGGAGACAAAAATTGCTGGAAAGGTACAAGCAGTGACCATGCAATTGCCCAGAGGGAGAAAAACATGGAGGAAGAACCTTGCAGGCTGACATCTTTATAGGAACAAAAATTATCAATAAATCTTGTCTTCTGGTATGATCAGAGGAGATATGGTGTAATTCTTAGGGCTGTCCTGTGCAGGGCCAGGAGTTGGACTTTGATGATCCTAATGGGTCCATTTGAACTCAGAATATTCTGTAATTCTGTGATCCAGCAAGTACCAAAATCCTCCTTTTGGAAGCACTTACTTTTTATCCATATATATTGTTTCTCAGTCCAGCTTTTCACTAAAGAGCTACAAGGAGCACTTAGTTCTGGAGATGAACAACTAGCATAGCAATCATGACCAGCCACAAAAATCCTACTCTGTTCAAAACTTACTTGATGTTACAAGTATTCAGGACTTGCTCGAATAAATCTCCCAAGCAAATTTTCCTGCAGGGGAACAGGATCTCCCACCTGTCTAAAATCTTAAAGAAAATGGACAAGCTCAATTATCCCTAGGAGATTACACTGAAAACCCAAAGATGGGGAAAAAAACAGACTAGACACCGACAAAGCGTTGTTCACGTAGCTGTTGCACCCCACAGCAGCTAAGCATGCTCTTGATACACAGGCAAATTAATATGTTGCTTAACACCAATGAGGTTTGACAGGCATGTTTACCTACAGGCTCAAAAGATCAAACAATGAAGAGCATTGAAATTGTATATTTAATGCTGAGGGGGTTGATTTTTGCAAATTTCACAACTGTCTCAGGTTTACATCCCCTCTAAACCTGTTTCTTAGCCTTTTCAAAGTACTTCTGAACATTCCCACTACTATCCAGTCCTCTTCCCAGTCTTGCTGACTTTTGAGTCTGGTTGCTATTTCTTGGTAACGAGTCTCAAGCTCCAGCTGTACGTTACATAAAATGCATTTCCTTTAATCTATTTGGAATTTGCTCATATTTCATCTCTCTTTCTCCTGTGTTGTGAGAAAGGTGACAAAAGCAACACATCTAACTGCTCTAAATGCTTTACTACGTTGCTTAATTATACATGTTCCCTTTTGCTTATGCCATCCCAAAAGAAAAAGCTCCAATCTTTTCATTCTTTATGGAATCTAGGACTCATTGAAGGAAGAAGGAGCAGCCCCTTTCTAGTCTTTATGTACAAGAAGGGGAAACTGGGAAAGCTTTGCCGCCTGTGCAGTCAGAAGGGGACTGATACATCGTGCCTGGTCAGGAATATCTGAAGACACAGAGATCAGATTGCTGGACCAAGCATGTTTCAGAGAAAGCAAGCATCAGCCTGAGGCATCATTAGAAAATTGTTTGCTTATAGAGTTCTTGGTTGTCAGGTTGTGGAAGGCAATGAGTAAATTAGACTATCAGGTGCTTTCCTGGGTGACACTGTGCTGTCAGTCACTAACAAAAGCAGCTCCCACCTTACATGTCAATGGGTGAAACATGAGTAATTCATTTAGTCACCTTAAGACGCTTCTAAATCCAATGCTGCCTTCTTCCCTTTCAAGTTAGAAACTTTACTCCTCTTCTAAAGCATTGCTTACGGCAAATGTTGCAGAGCTGTGCAAATCATTATCTTTCAAACACATTTCTTTAGTTATTGTTAGGTTTCAACACTACCATTTCAAATCCATCTAAGAAATGTGTTTCCTAAAAGGAATAGTGATTACACTAGCCTAAGGAGAATACAAGCTTTGTTCTAGTGAAAGCAGAGACTCAGATTTCAAATGTCATTGTTTATTTAATACTTCTCACAGCAAAATCTTATTTCTCATATTACAGATATAAAATTACAGAAGAACTGAAAATTGCCATGAATGGGTCTACTACATGGGACAAAACTCCATGCAAGTGAGAATCATCATCTCAAAAACCTTTGCAGGAAAGTGGACCCAAGTGTTTCACTCGTGCCCGTAACCAATGCACACAGTTTTTAAAGAGGACAAATTACAAACCCTGAAATACTTGAATTCTCCACAGCTCAGGTTACTTTATCTTTCCTCCCAGAGCCACTCCATACCTTTGAGCAACATCAGTGACTTGGAGAGGTCTCTTAGATTGTTTTATAATGTGAAAACCAAATGCTTCATCTGAAACTAGAAACAATTCATCTACTTCTGAAGGTATAATAAGAGAGCAAGGATAGAAATAGATAGTTTTATCACAAAGAAATGCAGATGAGCTGAATGCATCTAGATCTGGATCCCTACTGACTTTATCATACTTAGTGGTAAAAAAGACTGAGAACAGGAGTTCTGGCAGCAAATCTCTCCCTAATAGCTATATATGACTTTGTTACTGCTCCAGCAAGAGGCAAGTTGTATCAACTGTAAAAAATATGTTCTGGGATTGACTAGGCCATGAGGAAAACAGACAGGGCTGACTGCGACAGACTTCAGATAAACCACCCAAGCCAATGGTCCAAGTCCTGAGTATGCATATTCATGGTATCCAAAATATGCAGACTAAATAGCTTAGAAAAGGCTCAAATGATCCTAGGAAGCAGCCTGCCCCTGCACCACTGTGAGGCATGCTCACTGCCCAAAGTCTTATGGCAATACCAACTTCTACTGGCATGCTGAGGTGGGCATATCCACTGGGTGCCCTGTTCATCCCCAGGCCAGTCCTTTCTGGTACTGAGGGCTTCAGCAGCTCTGATGCAGCCTCCACTACACCACTGGGAGGGGATGAAGTCCAGAGGAGACCTGCCACCTTCAGCCCTCTGGGGATCCAACTGGGTCTGATGCTGCCACTGGGAAGAGCCATGTCTAAAGACTTGAGTGACAGTAGAGACTTTGCCTTGGCAATGAGAAGAAGGAAAAACACCCCCTGTAATATTACAGTGCTACAGATTAAAGAGAGTTTATAAATAGAAGCTGTAAATGCTGTCACATAAACAACAAAATTGGCAAAATATCAGTTTGGTTTTGTTCAGGGGTTTTTTTGATCAAAAACTTGTTCTCTCAATGTTCTCTCTCCATCATAGAAGAACATGACACAGCAGAAAAGAAGGAGTGCTGAAGGATGATTAATGTAGCAATGCCTTATCGCTCTTTAGCTGGACTGAGAAACAATATATATGCACAAAAAGTAGGTGCAGTATCAAGCCCTATGGGGCTCCATAACACATAAACCAACCAGAAAATAAATTTATCAAGAGACTGATGTGGAAGTCAAGAGAAATATGCTCTGATAAGGTATTTCTTTAAATTCAAAATTTTAGCATCCACCAGAGTACTGCCTTACTCCTGGACAAGGGATGTAAGCTACTCACCATGCTGTGATCAGTGAAACTAATGAATTTGCCCCCATGGATTAGCCTTGTAATTGAATTGTCTATTAAAGGATGAACTTGTGATGAAATCTGCCCTTCAGCAAACCTTCCATGATACATCTCTCTTCTGTTCATTTTGACTGAAGCTTATAAGAATGTCCAGCACTCCCTCTAGTTCAGAGAGGCCACTGGGTTCAAAAGCTGTTTGTGGGTCATTAAGACACACGCATACATGCAGACAGCAAGTATTGCACTTGCTTTGCCTCCCCAGGAAACTAGCTAAACCCAGACACTCTTCTCATCTGCTTATGAAAGGAAAGCATCCAAGAGAAATGTGTACAAGTATTTTGCAGAACTGTTACCTACTTCTTTTAAATAATTGCTGCATTAAGGGAAGTTGGAACAGCCTCAGAGATCAACACATAGTTCAGATTTCATGAATAGCTGAGCTTGAAAAGACAGGAAGGAAAACAGTCCAAAAAGGCTGTAGGTGGTCAAGCACATCTGCTAAGCCACTTGAATGGGATCAGATTGTGAAAAACTAACAATGAAAAACAAAGTGAGAGACCAGTGCTTCAATGGTAATAGGACACAGAGCCTTCCCCTTCTCTACCATTTTCTGATAAAAATGTCCCGAGTCCTTCAGAAAGACAGCTTTGAATCTATCCTGGAGACAGGTACTGGAACTGAAGTGACATACAGAGAGATGGTTTTACACCATTTAATGTCTTCTAAGCACATATTTTATATATGTGCTTCCAATGTAAAAGGTAACAAATAGCAAACAGACTTAGCTCTCAAGAGCCATTTCCAGCCCATTTAACTTCATAAAAATATTCAATAAACACAAAGAATAACAAAGGAAGACAATATTTCAATAATATTCACAGTCTTTGGTATTCAGTTCTCTGATGACCCAAAACGAAAATAAATGTATCAAGCTGGGCATGTAACTGATCGTATTTGTTGTCACTTTTCCTCTAGTAATCTCGTACAATTTGTTATGCTGTTTTGTGGTTTACAACTTAGCTAAAAACAGACCAGTATCCTGAAATACAGGATTTATAAATGTCAAAATATAAGCAAATTTGCTTCCATGCTATCAGACTATTTATCTTATTAACAACTAATCTTATTACACAAGCTCTATGTGCTGCACACTTATAAACCAAATTATCAGCTTCATTTAACTTCAGTCAAAGTCATGCCCTAACAAGTATTTATCAAGACAATATGAATGACATCACGGTTTTTGCCATAAGGTGTTTTACAACTCGTACCTGGCTAGACAGTGTTTATTCCTCAAACTCTTCAGTAATTACAGATATTGTTTAAGTATCTCTTGTGTGTGCTAGTGCTCTGAAATGCTCCATGTAAACACACCTTGGAAAACTGACTTACCACCTGTGGGGAAAATGATGTCATTCTTCCTAGGTGGTATTACCATAAACCCTCAGTTCACATTTGCTTGTAATATGAGACATGGGAAACACATGCTGCATGTAGCTAGAAGAAAAAAAAAGACACATCTCGCTTTTTAATCGTTTCAACTTTCCACAGCATAGCCAAGTTTTTTGTAGTGTTTTTTTGGTGTAGCGTTCCTTACTAATGATTCCTGTCTTCATTCTCACTCACAGTCTTTTCAAGCTGGTGTTTTCACTGTAGCATATGCCTTTTATGCTGGAAGACAGCACTCTGGTCATGGAATAAAATTTTAGTGAAAATAAAGAAGTCAGCCACATATACCATGGGAAAACTGGTCTACTGTCAACACACAGGTTTAGTCTGAATCCTCCCAGCTGCCCCGAAGAAGTTCCAAGTCAAAAGAAACGCTACTGCCTGTGCTAAGCCAGAGAAGATTCGTGAGGATTGAACTCATGAAGAACCTGACTAGGATACAGAAATGCCTTGTAACTTCCACTAAATCCCATAACAAACTCACATTCCATGTGGCTAATAGGAAAAGTGTCTGATAATTGGGTGGAGTAATTAAATGAGTCCTCCACATCTGCTATGAGCAGAGACATTTACCATGGTCATGGAGCTACTGTACTTCTGTCAACTTCAGAGAGGGAATTTATCCTAGTAGGAACTGATCTCTGCATTAGAGTTGTTCATGTCTGCCCAGTTTTCATAATTGCCCTCTTTCTGCTTTCTGTACAAAACAGCACAGCTATTTTGAATGACAAAAGATATGCCACTGAAATACCAGCTTCTGAAGAGATGACGTGGACAGACGCTGAAAGAAAGAAATGAAAGATAACTTTGATGAAGAAGATGGTCCTACCTCTATACCCAAATACACACTGCTGTATTTTTTCAAGAAACAAAATAGACTAGCTGGGAGATAGGAAGGAAAAGTCAAGAATACTGAAAGTGTTTTCCAAGAAGATCACAAAAATAGCTCCTGCTAAAGTAGAAATAGCTGCTCCTGGGGACACATAAACCCCTGTGTCATTCCCATGGAAACAGGAAATACTTTTAATTATCACAACACTGCTACAATAATAAAACTAATAAAAGCAATGAAATTCAAAGATAGGTATACATCCAAGTATTAACTATTATAACTTCTTCACATTGCATTTGTTCAACTTCTTTCATTACCTTGCAAAATCATTCTTCAGGACATATAATATTGAAAAGAAGTTGTTTCCTCCTCAGACAAGAGAGTTAATACAAATAGCAATCCTGGAGAGATGTGTCACAAGATTTATCTTAAAAAAATAAAATGTTTTTGTTCTACTCACTTGTGCTTTCTTGGATACTTTATCTGGTTTTAGAGCAAGAGTAAGACAGAGAAATAGGGGGGGCCTGGAAAAAAATGAACAAGAATCGCCTTAATTCTGGGAGGTATAATTTATAAGAAGAACGGAGTGCTCTGTCTAGAGAAGATTGAGGGGAGACACCATGTCAGATTTCAAATATATACAAGATTGCAGACAGAAGAACCTATTCACTGGATCCCTAATGAATAAACATGTGTTTGAACTGCAAGAAGGAAACCTGAAGCACGACGTTTGGCAAAGGGCAACAAAGCCCCAGAGGAACCGTCAAAAGACAAAGTGGGATCTCCAGAGGGAAGGGTTTTCAGGAAAGCTGAGACACACATCTGTTGGAAGCATTACAGCATATTTGAACCAGGTTTGGCAGCAGCAGGGTGGTCTATGTTATCCTTGGAGATCCTCCTCAGCAGCTCTGTATTCTTCTTGGCAATTTCCAGCTGTGGTTTTCAACTGCTTGATCTCTGAGGCTGCTCACTCTGCCTTGTGTATGGGGACACAAAGCCAAGGAACAAGGAGTCACAGGGGGGAGCTCCATGTCCTCTGGATGCTCACACATGTGTTGCTGGTACTGTGAGCCATGCACCTGCAGCCAAGGCTGTGCCTCCAGGTCTCTGCAGGTGAGCTCTGTGCAGGTTTCCTCTTCCATGAGTCAGGGCATGACCACATCCACAGCAGAGTTGGAGTCGTTTGTCCCAAATGATACGTAACAGGTGTAACAAAGGATGCATTCCCTGTGGAGTTGACTATTTTTTGCCACAAGTATTTTTCTACCATATTTGGTGTTCTAAATATGTGTTTTGTTGACAGATTTCCCAAAAGAGTTTAAAAGAGGTGCCAAGAAAATGTTTCAAGTAGGGTGAGCCACTTTCAAAAGCCAGCTTCAGCACTTGGCATTAGGATGGAAGTGAGTGTGGCGCCTAGCTGACATTAATACAGACCCGGCTTTTCAAAACAAAGTTTGGGAAACAGCAGAAGCAGGTGCATGAATTAATTCTGCTTGTATAGAAGATGTTTGGGTTTTTTTCTCACATTTTCTTAGTAAGATGGAAAATATCTGTCAAAAGTTATCCACCAGTGGGAACACTTAGCAAGGATCTGTCTGAATATGAAAAGATATTTGTTATAACAGGTAATGCCAGATGAAATTATTAAAAAAGAAAATGGGTCTGTAGATAAAGTACAGGAACAGAAGTAATTAAATTTGATTTTACTGCCAAGCAAGTAACAAATGTCAGGGATGGCCTCTGGAAAGTCCCTAATCATGTTGTTTCAGTGTTTTGCTCCCTAAAATGGAATTTTAATAATTGCACACCTCACAAGTGAGCTGTACTGCTATGCTTAGGAGTGATTGCAAAAGGGTCTGTGATTAGCTCACAAAAAAATGTTATTCACATTATTATCACTATGATCTGTGTACATTTAGGCAAATACATCTGTGTCCCTAGGTGATTTATTTCGGATGCTGGCTGGAATTTAGATGTAAATAACTTCTTACCCTTAAAGTTTTCCTCTATAGGTTAGTACAATTGATTGACAGAGTTATCTATATCTATTATACAAACTGTTTTGCTGTATAATCTGGATAGTTGCCTAGATCTTAAATCAAGAGCAAATAGGGAAGAGCCCACTCAAAATAAATCCTGTAATATGTAACAAGGATGCTGTAGAGCAAAACATGTTGAGGTGGGGTACATTAAAACCACAGGAAACAAACTTTTTAAAAATGCTCAATATCAACTTAGTAAACAGAATCCATGTACTTTCCTGTTGAAATAACAATTTCAATTGACCTTAATGAAAGAGTAAGAATTATGTTCCAAACAGAACAACTCAGTAATATAATTCTAGAAGGCAAGCATACTTGGAATATACATCTAAAATACCTGGGCTAGGCAAAACTTCCACAAGCTTGATCTGTCAGTTCAGATCAGTTCAGACTATTCTGAAGATAGGCACCTATGCAGAATTAATGCCAGACTACACAGAATTTCTTTTCATATTGCTCTTATGGGTATCACATCTCCTTAAACAGATGGCATAAAGCATAAAAGCTGTGATAGAACAAGTTTATCCTGCCAGATGATCTGACAACACATTGAGGTAGCATTAGCATGCATCCATGGATCTTACAGCTCAGCATGCTGGGAGACGACTGGCCAGAGAAGGGTGTGCCTGCTGCGCTACATGTTTGGTTTCCAAGAATTAATAGCTTAGAGGAGAGTTAAATGAAGGGCTTGCTGTTGTTAACATTATCAGAAAGGAGGACTGCTCATAAATGTAGACCTTAAAAATCACAGTAAAATCATCTATCAAGACTGTCAACTAATAGGATTGAAAAAAGCACTCAGATATGAGTGACCTTACAGGACAAAGAAGAGGCAACTTCAGATCCCTGCAAGAGAAGAGATGTATGGGTTTACAGAGATCAGGTAGCTCCCTGGCTTCCACCTGGAGCATTTGGTAAAAGTGCATTTAAGTGCATAAAAGTGCACCAGGGCCACCATCATCCCTTCTTTGCAAAGATATCTCAGGCTGCAAAAATCCTGAAATGAGTCACAGTCACACTCATTCACACCAATCAAAGCAAGGTAGAACCACGTACAGCAGAGAAACATTTTTCTAACTTGTCGAAACCTCCAACAAGGAGCCTTTTCCAGTGTTCTGTTGTCTTGGTATGAAGTTTTTCCTATGTTTAAATCTTATGTGATGATCATGTAAGTTTTGGCCAGACATCCATTAGAGCCAGGAAAAAGTTTCAGTCCTCATTACTCTTTAAGACATCCACCTAAACACTGAAGTCTTTATCAGCCTAAGCAAGCCAAAGGGTTTCCATCTCTTAAACTTTGCTATAGTTCTTGCTGCTCTGCTCTTATTTCTCTCCAGTCTGTCCCGATATCTATTGAATACAGTGCTTTCATTAAATTTGACAAAGTTCCCTGATGCTTGTGCAGAGGCTGCCTTCTCAGGCAAGGTTGCCGTTCAGGGGCATGAGCACTGAAACTACTGACTGTTAGATAGATACCATAAACCAATTTCATTTGTCCTGCTATTACTTCATCTTGTGGTGTCAGTCCTTCCCTGCAGTACACCCAAATCCCTTGGGATACTGTTTCCCACACTTGCAGCCTGCTGAAGCCTTCCTCTCTAATGTGAATCAATATGGAAATACTGACTTAAACCAAATGTCCCATCATTTCTCCTGATGGGAATAATTTAAGGAAAGTGTTATGCTGCTTAAGTCAACAGGATAATTTAGAAAATGTTGTTTGTCAAGATTTTTCAAAACTTTTCTTTTTTCGGAATTTTAAGAAAGCTGTCATGCAAAAATGTTTAATATGTTTGCCACCATCACTTTTTCCACAAGCACTGTATAAACAGTGCTGCAACCTGTCCTTAGTCACACCTACTGAGACCATCTGTATCTCCCTCCTCTCTCATGCTTGGACTACACACTCTTTTGGAAGCGACTTTCCACTCACTGTACCTCAACAGCAGTAAGTGCCATGCAGGCAGAGCATGGGAACGGTAACAGTAAATAACACCACAGTAGATTGTTACTGCTACTGTATTTTACATATGTACTGCTTCAGACTTGGAGGCCTGTGTTCCCTATCCAGCTGCAGATGATAGTAACTGCTTTGTCCTCCTGATTTAATGTCAGGTTTCCCATCTGGGAATTTAGTATTTTCTGAAGATAGAAGATATAACTCATGCTTCAGCAGCCACGGCTTTGCAACATGATCACGGCAAATGATGAGTATTAGATAGATATCCTGAACTAATCTCAATCACTCTACTTTCATCAAAAAAACCCCAGTATCTTCAGTAGGACTTTCTCCTGCATGTACAAGTGAAATGTAGACCTACCACTTCTCTACAGCTTCTTCACACCTGCCTCTTCACACTGCTCTTTTAATAATATAACCCAGGATTACTTTAATAAAGGAAAAGGAAAATATTTTACCATACTTGTCACATGTTCTTTCAAAGCCTGTGTGCTGGTGGGCTTTCTTGCCCGGGGGCAAGGGAAAGGTCAAGGCACAGAAATACCCAACTTTTCTTCAGCTTTTGCTCCGGGATACAGTTTATTATCTAAACATCAAATTCATAAAGTAATACAAAGCAAAGTTATTCCCTCATCCAAAGCCAGCTGCAGGGGCTCCCAGGCTTTCCATGCCAGAAGAAGGGCACACATCTTCATCTAAACCCCTGATGAATCAAGTGACAAGCAGGCAGCCTGTAACCCTTTCCTGACTGTTTAACCCTCTCACAGCAGGGTTTACTATTATGAACACTTTATTTCAGGGCTAGAAGAGACAGTTTTACACTCTTTCAGGTTTCTAAGTGCACAACACTTCAAGGTTGGGGTTTGGGTTTTTGATTTGGTTTTTGTTTTGGTTTGGGGGTTTTTTTGTTTTACTTTGGTTTTTTTTGTGCATCACTGCTTACAGCAACATTAGATAATTTTGCTACACACATTTAAAAATCAGGCTATGGACTGCTATATGTGCTGGGTTATTTTTTTTGGTTGGTTGGTTTTTGTTTGGCTTTTTTTTTAATCGAGAACTTCGTTCCTCAGAACAAGCCTGTACATACATTTATATTTTCATAAATATACTGACCACAGAAAGACCAATCATATGTTTAAGAGTTCACAGCTTCTGAGAAGTTGCTTTAAAATATGAGAGAAGGGGAGGCGAGGGGAGAGGAGGGGAGGAAATGGATTTATTTTTAAGGCTGCTTCGGATAAATACCTTTTTGCAAGTTGACCATGGTTGCCTTATGACTGTGGGCTTGTGAAGGTGGAAGGTAATGTTGGATTATTTGACTTAAAAACATGAGTAAAAACTAAGTCCCTCAATTGCTATCTGAAAATGTAAACATAATTTTCCTGGATGCTGGCTGTACAAGGTCTATCATTACGAGCTAGAGAACAGTAGAACAGATACTGGGCAAATACACACACAGTCATCACTCCCAATTTTATGGGGAAGTTGAAGCATAAAAAAGATTCTGTCCAGAAACACAGCACTCTTGTTACAATAGGTCCATTTTGCTTTCTGTTATTTTAACAATCATTTTACGATGCACTAACTTGTAAGAGTAGCACCTGACTTACTGTATCTTGTTCCATTCTTTTTGAGAGAAGTGTGAGTAGCAAGATCTGTCCCCTAAGTTCCATAAAACTTCATTTAACTTATGTTGTTCTTCATTTCCTTGGAGATAAGAGGTGGAGCTGACAATGAGCAGGATCCTTTCCCTTTCCTGAACCTCTGAAAAAAATGCCTAATTAATTCCTCTGGTGCAGCCTGTAACACTGGGTTTAGACACATACCAATAAAAAAACCACTCAAGTTTCAGACCTCAAGGTTAATTTGTCAGGCAGATAATGACACTTCCTTTCTGCTTGAAGACCTAGCTAATTTGATGTGAAATCACTGAACTAAATTTTTTAACAAACGTCACTAGGCTTTCCCTGTGGATATTTTCAAGAGTGAGCAAGTCAGTGTGTGGACTCAGCACTGGACACCACTTCTCCTTGCTGTAACTATATCTCTTCTGCTGTAATCACTAGACTAACTACTCTCTCTTACTCTTCTGGAGGACCAGACAACCCATGAGTGGTAGATATTCTTTAAATCTTGCTAAGGGAGGCTAGGTCAAATGACATGTCTCCAAACATTGTTGTGGGGCTGAGTCTCATGCAACAAAATGTGGATGCCCTCTCTGTCACAGGCTCCCACACCTTAGAAGAGCTGCATCCCTGCACACTCTGCACTGATTCCACTGCCATGAGTTATCTCAGTTGTAGCTTCCTCCTCCACCTCTTATCTTCTCCCTGCCATGCAAGAGTAAGTACAAACAGGGAGGTGTAAACATCCTACCTGTCTTTTTTGCCTAATTTTCATGAAGCTTTCATGAAATCAGTTTCAGGTGCAGCTGTGAACAAACTATAGCCTGGATAATGTGACCATCTATTCCTTGCCTGAAGAGAGGGCAATATTTGGTCTCTAGACAGAATTGCAATATAGGCCTCTACATAACTGGTGGATCAAGTAGGAGTCAAATCAGGTTCTGTCGCTTTAAAACTTTCCTCCACCTTCCATCACCTCCATCCATCAGTTGCCTGCAGCATGTATATTGAGGAATCGCGTGCAAACCTTAGCATAACCCAAGGCTTAACATAAACTATACTCTTTCAGGTCATTGGCAAATAACAGGTATATCCGGTTGTACCTTTGTACTTGCCTGCACGCAAATTAAAAGCTCATGTAAAGTTACAATAATCAAAGTCAGTCAGGGGAAGGGGAGGAGAGCAGGGGGATAATAACCGGGGGATCAGGTTATTTATCTCCACAGGGAAGCCACCGGGAGAAGCCTCCTTGCATGCCATTTACACCTCAAAAGAAAGACAGGGGCAAATCTGGCTTTTGGCCAAAGCCATCCCCTACAGCACCCTAACCTGTGCCTAATCCTGCCTTCTGCCTGTATCTGGTTATGTTACCTCCACTGCTGCTACCTTTTCCTCCTTGGCTGCAGGGTGAGAGTGTTTCTGTGGGAGACAACAACATCCAAGATGGATATTGGGTTTTGCTCTCATGGTCTCAGCTACTGCTGCTTTCACTTTTGCTGTGAATGTGTACCTCTAGTCTGATGTTGCTTCTGCAGCTGCTTCAACCCCTATTCCCTGACAGAGCCAGCTACTCTTCCTGCAGGGTGGCCCCAGATCTGCCCTGTCACCCCCGAGACAGGCACAGGCTCCCGCACTGCTCTGCCTTCTGCAGGAAGCCAGCCAGCATTTGCGCAGCCACCCTGAGCCAGGGTGTGGGTTGCTTGGGAAAGGGAAGAATTTATGGCAATTTTTTTTTTCTGTCTTTCTCCCTTGGCATGCCATGAGATTAACAGACATTAGCAAATGCCTCTTCCCGGAGTGCTGTGACAGGATGAAACCTGCCCTGACTGGCACCTGCAGTCTCTTTCCCTTGTGGTCTTTGATCTGCCATTGCAGAAGGTTAGAAGGCCTGAATGGCTCAGAAACAGACACTTCCTTGGGTTTGCTTCCAAATGCTAGGAGCAATCTGTATGTGTCAAGACCATTTTCTCTCCCTGTAAAATGTACTGAGGGCTAGAGGAAATCTTTATTGTTATTATTTGTCTTACAGAAGAAGTTAACCATCTTGATCAAGATTGCAGCCCTTAACAGAATACTCTAAAATTCTCCTAAATTCAATTTTCCATCATTGACCACAGATACTTCAAAGGGAGTTTCCCTTGTTGCACTGGTATGAACATATATTCTCCAAGTCTTTCTCAAATTAAAAACTGTGCAAACAAATAACTCCCACTTCCCATACCCCAGGGAAGAGTATGAATAATTCTATAGGTTACAGTATTACCTGCATACATCCCGGTCCCTAGAATTTGAGTCATTTAATTTACCTCTGAAATGCAGTTACTGCTGGAGGCAAATACACCAAACCCTTGCACAACAGAGCAGAGGAAGCCAAAAATGCCTTGCTACAGAGGGATTTGCAAATGTTTCCTCAGCTGAACGTAAGCAGCCAAATCACAGAAGGTCCTGGTTCAGATTCCTGCATTTGCACCTGATAGGATACTTCAGTCAAGACAGTGCAGCATAACCACTGTTTCTGGTGGATGATCTATCACTCTGCAGCTTCTTCACAAATATGATTCAACATTTTATTGACCTGCAGTAATGCAAGGGAGAGATTGGGGGTTGGGGGAGGGGGCAGGGAATGAGCATGTTTCCTGACTCATTTGAGTAGGGCTATCTAAGGGGTGACATTTACAAGCAACTCCTTGACTGACATGAAATTTATGAGGTCCGTAACATGAATCTCCTTTGGGAAATCCCAGCTAAAGGCGTGTTTCTTCATGATTAAAATCTAGGGAAGGTCCTTATGATGGACAAATTTTTGCACTCCTGTTTAGTTCAGCTGCCATCTCAACAATCAGTTTTTTGCCAGTACCACCTCCTCTCTCAGAGCACCTGAAAATCTGAAAGAAGCAGTACTAAGGATAATAATTTTTTTAAACACTGAAAACTTCCCATTATAAAATTTCAATCTTCTGGAGAAAAACTTAGCTTAGGCCCTAAGGAGTCCATGCCTAATAAGCAAGTTTGATGTATCCA
>NW_020884884.1:15611345-15736736 GCF_003945725.1 Corapipo altera | reverse complement strand
CCCCCCACTACATAGCCAGGCTTATTCTCTGAAGCAAGGAGAATTCTGAGATTTAACTGGGATTTACTTAGAGGGTATTAGATTCAAACTGTGTTGCCCATTTTAACATTCTGACTGGTTGTTCTGCTGTCAGTGCACCGAAGAATGGTGCACACACAATACAAATTGAAGAACTCAAATTACCAATATTTCTATCATGAAAAATTATTGGTTGGGAAGCGGTGAGCTGAACATTTATAGGCTGGGATAATCAATGGCTAGGACACCTAGCCCACAAGATAGGAAAACCCATGTTCTCATCAAAGAACTTTAAGTTTCTTCATTCCATCTGTGTGTGCTTTTCTATCTTCTCCCTCTGTGCAGAAGAGTCAACTCTCTGCAAATGTCTACTTGCACAGAGTTCCTTTAGCTGGAAACTCTGGGTCCCCCATTACTTATAACTTTGCCAAACCTTAATCATCTGGTCTGAAATTTTCTATCCCAACAAAAATCCATATTTTACATCGTTATCTTTAGAAATGTTCACTCCCAAACCAGTTGAATGCATTCATGAGAACAAGGAAAATAAGTGTTCATTTTAAAACATTATGGGGGCCTTTCTTTGACAAGCTTTGTAGCCTCAAGCTCTAAAGCAAGAACTTGACATTTGACATCTGTCTGGATAATGTCTTTTCTCCCACATTTGCGCCTTTTGCTCTTCCATTGATAATTCACTCAAACTTGGACAAATGTCCAAACGTTGAAAAACTGTATTTGCACATCCACAGTAAAGACTTTGTGGAACTTCACAGGTAAATCTTCAAAACTTTCACTCCTACAGAATATGCTTCTGCCTGTGAGTGAGGTACGCTTTGCTTTCAGCTGTAGCCCAGGACTGTTTTGAACTAGCGTCCATCACTCCTCTGACCATACAAGCACATTGGCATTTTCTAAAATGGCAAATACTAAAATCTTAAGAGTTAATAAAGCAATTGCACTACTAAAACTACACCAACAAAGTCTGGAAAACAAAGAAGAAATATACTACTACTGCTTGTTAACATGATAACAATATTGGCCCCAAGCAATGTTATTATTTTAAAGCTTTGGAGTGACCTAGCACATCATACAGGCTATAAGATTTCTATAGTTCAGTATAAAGATGGACTTTGGCAACATAGCTCTTGGTTCTGCAAGCCTCAGAAACAGTGTGAGGATTCAGAGCTGCCCAGGGAGCCCCTTTGCTAAAGGGACAGTGAGCAGGCAAAGCAGTTTGTCCACACGTCACATGTCGAGGACAGATAAAATAATGCACACCTTGAGCAGTGTTTAAACTTTCCTAAATGTTATTTAATCCGTCTTCTTCAGAGTACTTCTTTCAGAATATTTTAAGAGCAATGTGTAAATTAGATTTTGCTCTTTTGCCTCATGGCAGAAGGCAGTTTAAAAAGGCTTCTCAAAAGGTAGACACGAAACTGTCAGCTCTAAGAAAGACTTAGCTATGCAGTTTCATCTAACACTCTCAAGAAAAGACAGTAAGCTTTGGTAAAAATACTACAGGAATTTGGCAGTGCAAAATCAAAAGTCTCACAATCAAATTTGATGCCTGAATTAAGTGTATTGCTATGTTCTCATTTCTGTAATCATACCTGTGTGTTGCCTGTGTGGAAGCAGAACACAATATATGCCTTTAATTTGTAAGTAACACGGAAAATGCAAACAGATGGAGAGGGTGCAATTCAGTCTAGCGCTGAGCTGAGCCCCAGCAAGTTCTGGGAGGTTCCTTGCCTTCCCACAGCAGCTGGGGGAATTTGGCTCAGAATTAGAAGCCCAATTTAGGCTTTTGAATAGCTAGGCAGAATTGAAAATATGAGCTGGGAAGTCAGTAGGAATGCAGGGAAGAGTGAAAGTCTCAAGAAAGCTGCAAGTTAATGAAGGTTAAGAATGTGATATGTAACCACAAATACATATGCTTTAAAAAACATACCACAAATGCTTTATTTTAGGCCACAATGCCTGATGCTCTGGGTAGCACCGAGGATGTGGTTACTTCTATTTTGCTTACGTATCATGCTTGGCAGGACAGAAAAGCTGCCAAACTGAGCAAAACCAGGAACCTGCATCAGACAGGATCTCGCTAGCATCTACCCTTCTGGTATCCCCATGTCAGGTTAGTTTTAACACTGAACAATCAGTACCCTGTAGCTAAGCTTGAGGAAGCAGGGACATGTAAATGGTGCAGAGTAGCAAGTACAGATAGTGACTGTGGAGCCAGCTGCACTGAGGTGGTACTGTGGCTGGACCGAGTGCAGACCTTCTGCTCTGGGATCTGAAACTATTTGAAGGACAATGGTAACTCTGCATCATGCTGGATTGCCACATAAACATAGTCTGAGCAAGCTGTTGTAAACACAGAGGCTTACAGGTTCTGATTCTGATTGTAATCTTCTTGTTTTAGTGGTGATTTTCCTGACTTAAAGCAGTATTGTCGAGACAAGAGTTGAACTCTAGAGGTGCCTAAGTACATCAGTACAATTTTAAGCAGCCTGAAACAATAGGATATTGCACTTGGCTAGGTCTCCAAGTGATTTGTGTTTTACAGTTATGCTACTTGTTTCTTCATCTTATATAGCATTGTGCAACACTCAAAAACAATCAGTAACAATATTGCCAAGGATTATTTATTGAAGAATGGCTTGGACCACTCTACAAATGGTAAACAATTTGTACAAGCTCTACACTGAAGCAATCCCAGGAGAAAACATTGCTCAACTGTCAAATAATCCACCTCAAGATTTTGTAAAATTAAGAGAGAGGAAGAAAAGACCCACGGTTCTAGGTATGGCAAAGAGATAGAGAAATCTAGTGTGGGAGGGCTCCCATGGAAAGCTGCAAAAGGAAGAGGTAAGAAAACAGAACAAGGCGAAGTTTTTGAGAAATTCCAGTTGCTGCTCATGAGGACTTTTGAGCATCTTACCAGCATCCAAAAGCAAAGACAAGGGCTGCCATAGTTAGAAGCAAAACTGAGAATTGTCTTCAAAGACTTACTTAGGTAAGTAATTCTTAACACTTGTAAAAGTCTCTTATGTGTTGAGGAGTTTTCTTGGAAAAGGGAGGATGTGGCAGAGACAAAAATTTCCTCTCAAAGGGCAAATGAAGACTCTCTGCGCTGTGCAATTCGTCCTCCTTTATCAAACCTTTACCTCCACAACAAGGACTCTTGTCCACATACACAAAGCACCTTCTTTCAGAGCCACAGAGGTACTGATGCCCCAATAAACTCTGCCAGCCCCCTAAATCTGTCATTCCTATCAAATCAATCAAGATTTTTAAGAGATGAAGCTTGAATTCCTTTCCCTTAATCCCAAACTCACTCACTTGTAGCCCTTCAACTCCTTTTCTCTTCCCTATATTACATCAAGTAGGGTTTTCTAGACCTCAGAAATAATTCATTTTAGGTGGCATACATTTTCAGTGATTCAGTCTTCAGTGCCTAACAAAACTAACTGACTCAGGAATTTGGGACTGGTTTCATCTTAATTAAGTCCCCAGAACTGAGAAAAAAAGAACATGCATTCTTTAAGAGCAATTCTGAACTTCTGTACTTCTATGAACAAAAGAGGTGAGAAGAATAAATAAAGAGGTAGGCAGGAGGGTAATTTGTAGAATATGGTAGAGACCAAGAGCCAAATCAGCCATTGCCTTAATTTTTGTACACTAATTCATTGGTGTGATAAAATGCTTCACTCAAGCTATGCTTGACTGCAAGGGACTAAGCAAGGTCATATAGAATCAGACCCTAGAAAATTGGATGAACATTCACCGTGTACAGTCAAAATAATACTCATGTTGTAATAAAAGCAATAGTAAGTTAAAACCATAAATTGCAGAGGGGGATCAGGTGGTACTGTCACCATAGAAGAAAATATCTAAAATAGGTTTTCTCTCTTTCCTGTCTAATAGTGACAGAACTCCTGAAGACCAAAGAGAAGTGAAACAAAAAATAGTTAATGTTTTCTTACAGCATTAAAAAAAAAATGTACCAGAAATTAGAATTCCTGGGCTCATGTCTTAAACTGTGAGTTTGCAGGTCCATGATAGTGGAAATATGTTCCTTTCTCTGTACTGCCTGCTAGCAGCCAGGAAGCAATCCCCTGCAATACAACTAGTTTAATTGCTGAACCGAAGAAAGGATTTAGGGACTTACTAACAATACCTGTAATGCCTGGAGTTTAGGCAATTTATTATTACCACAGTCACCATGAAAGGGGCAAATTTCCCTGCTAGCAATGGCAAATGCCCAGCACTATAGTCTAGAGCTCAGGTAACTGATCCAAGGTATTCCTTACCACCCAGTTCCAGTGCCCAGAACACTCTTTGCCAGGAGAAGCCCATGTCTCTTCTTTGACATAAGAGAGAAGAAGGAGGGAATGGTGGCCATCACAGTAGGACAGGACACTTATCCACAGCTGAGTGGTTATAGGTTGTGAAATTTGGTTTAAACCTTCTGATAAGTTTAAACAGCCTAGTATCTCTCCAAGCTTGCCTTAGCCTTAATGCCATAGGGATGAATCTGTCTTTGCTCCTCTCTGACACTGGACTATGTGCTGAGATGTCTGCAGGATCCTTCCAGTTCACCCCAGAGGTAGGGTTGGGAAGAGGGAAGTTCACTTTTTCTAGCACTGCTCAGAAAAAGTGGTTTTGACACCTCTGTCACTTGCCAATGACAGGAAGAAGCTCCAAGGCACACAGAGAGATACGGCCGATGCTAGTCTGAGCAAGAGGTAGTATCGCCGACTGGAAGAGCCTGGGACGGTGACAACAGCCAGGATTACACTTAGCTAAGACAGAAGCAGTAGCAGCCTATCCAGGACTAGGTTCACACACTGAGCTGGGCTGACTCCCAGTACCTAATTTTGTCTAATCCCTAAATGTTACCAAAACATCATATTTTCTTCTCATGATGTGACTGTAAAGCAGTTGAAATAAACGTTGTATTTTCAGTTTTTTTCTTGATACTGCAAAAATGACGCCAACAAAGCAAGAGCATTCTGATTTCTTGGGGAACAATTTCCTTGATGTCTGGGGGTTTTACAGCCTGGCTCCCCCGGGGCGCCGAAAGGCCCGGGGGGGCTTGGAGCGCCTCACTCCCTCGCCTCTCGCCAGCCCTCCCGGTTCGGGCGGAGGCGCCAGATTTAAGAGTGAAAAAGCGCAGTAAGTGGGAGAGCAGAGAGTGCAGGGCGGGGGAGAGGCCGGAGGGCAGCGGGGCCGGCCGGGGGGCGAGCTGCCCGGCGCTTCCCAGCCTCATTCCCCTCGAGCCGGTGTCAGGTATTGCGAGGAGGGGTAGGGGCCCGGGGAGGAGATGGCTGGAGGCTTTCCAGCCCCGGCTCACGCAATGCTAACTCCGCACGCAACGGGGAGGCGACAGGCGGAGGAGGGGAAGCTCTCCGGCTTCCTCAGCCCCTAAGATGCAGCCGAGACTTCGCCTCCCGACAGCGAGGGCTGCGAGCCCGCCCGCCACCTCGCTCCCCTCCCGGCACCTCCTCCGCTAAAACTTTTGGCCCCGGCCATAAAAGCGTCCGCGACTCAGCCGCTCCACTTGGCTAAGGCCCAAGGGCAGCTGGCAAATAGCTACGACCCCTCAAGCCAGGGGACGGGCCAAACAGCGGCGACTTGCCAGTGGGGCCGCCCGCGTCCCGCCCGCACTGCACCGCACCGCGGATGCCGGCGGGTTTAAAACCGGGAGTGCCAATGCCAGACGCCCAGAGGCGGCGGCTTCGGCTCCGGCTCAGTCTGGGAGCAGCGGGCCGTCCCCCCCGCGCCCTCTGAGCTGCTCGCCTTCGCTCCCTGCAGCGGGTTGGGCTGGCCCCGTCCCGTTCCCCGCAGCCCAGCAGGCGGGCGGGAGGGAGAGAGGGAGGGGGTGGCAACAGCCCCGCTCGCACCCGGCCCCCGGGGCTGCACCGGGCGGGTGGCTGTCGGTGGGACGAGCTCCGGAGGGTTAAAACGCTGGGAAGGTGATAATAACTCTGCGCTGGGATGGGGTGCAATCGGCATTTGCCTGCACGTGACCTGCCAAGCTCCGGGTGACAGGTACCGGGGCTCCTAATGAATTTCCCAAAGGCTTGGATCTGAACGCCGCCGTCGCCACTCTCGTCCCGGGGCTGCCGCCGGCTGCCCAGCTCCTCTCCATCCTCCCCAAGGTCTCCAATGGAAGCAGCGTGCAACAGGTCAGTTCTGCTACAGGAGCCCGAGGTGGCTGTTTATTTCACTCCTTCTTCCCCGCGCTGCTTCTGAAAGGCTGGAGCAAACGGTAGGAGCGGGCGGTCCCCGGGCACGGGGATGGGAAGCGGGACCAGTCAGCGCTGCCACGCAGAGTCTCAGGCATCCTCCGCAGCCCATCCCCGGGGCGGCCGACCGCCAGCCTGCGCTGCCGCGACGGGCACGAAGGTCCGGGAGGAGGTAAGGGCTCGGGATGGAGTGGGCTCCGTGACCGCTGCGGAGGTTTCCTCTCCGGAGCAGAGGGAAGCTCCGACGGCAGGGCGGGTAACCCGTTTCTCACAGTGGTTCTTTCGCCGGGGGGAGCCATGTGCCCTGCGTCTGCGGAGGCTTGGCAGGCGAGAGCATCCTCCTGCCTTCTTCTCTGCCTCTCTCAGCTGTGACCTCTTGGATCTCTCGCTGCGAACTTTCCTTGTCCGGGGTGGCGGGGGGGAGAGAGTAGCCGCCCCGCCGCCAAATACGACTTCGATCCTTTATTGAGCACTTGCCACTTCGTTATCGATTATGCCTTGTTTTTCGCACAAGATCCGGGGGGGCTTTAGGCACACGAGGAGCTCACAGCGAGGACGCAGCTCGACTCCGAGCACCTGGACGGCTGCCGGGGCTCCCTTCTGCCACGCCAGCGCGCCCCGTCCGGGCTTTCCCTTGCCCGCGGGCGACGGGAAGCCTCCCAGCCCTCCTGCGGGGACGCTGCCCGCTGACCTTTCCCCTTCCCTTGCAGCATGGCCCTCGAAAGGCTCGGGGAAGCCCTGGGCAGCATCCCCCCCTTGCAAAGGTCCCTCCTGCTTCTGGTCTGCCTGCTCGCCGCCATCCAACTGGGCAAGTTCCTCCTGCAGCAGCAGCAGCGCCGGCGGCAGGGCCAGAGCCGGGCGCCGCCGGGCCCTTTCCCCTGGCCACTGATCGGCAACGCGGCGCAGCTGGGCAGCGCTCCGCACCTCTCCTTCGCCCGCCTGGCCAGCACCTACGGTGCCGTGTTCCAGCTGCGCCTGGGGCGCTGGCCCGTGGTGGTGCTGAACGGGGAGCGCGCCATCCGCCAGGCCCTCGTCCGCCAGGGGGCCGCCTTCGCCGGCCGCCCGCCCTTCCCGTCCTTCCAGCTGGTGTCGGGCGGGCTCAGCCTGGCCTTCGGCGGCTACTCGGAGCTGTGGAAGCTGCACCGGCGGGCGGCGCACGCCACGGTGCGCGCCTTCTCCACGGGCAGCCCCGCCACCCGCCGCCTGCTCGAGCGGCACCTGGTGGGCGAGGCGCGGGCTCTGGTGGCGCTGCTGGTGCGCGGCAGCGCCGGCGGCGCCTTCCTCGACCCCTCGCGCGTCCTGGTGGTGGCCGTGGCCAACGTGATGAGCGCCCTGTGCTTCGGCCGCCGCTACAGCCACGGCGACGGCGAGTTCCTGCGCATCGTGGGGCGCAACGAGCAGTTCGGGCGGGCGGTGGGCGCCGGCAGCCTGGTGGACGCGCTGCCCTGGCTCCAGCGCTTCCCCAGCCCCATCCGCGCCGCCTACCGCGCCTTCCGCGACCTCAACCGCGACTTTTACGGCTTCGTCCGCGGCAAGTTCCTGCAGCACCAGCGCAGCCTGCGCCCGGGGGCCGCCCCCCGCGACATGATGGACGCCTTCATCCACCTGCAGCGGGAGCAGCCGCGGCTGCAGCTGGAGCATGTGCCCGCCACTGTCACCGACATCTTCGGCGCCAGCCAGGACACCCTCTCCACGGCCCTGCAGTGGCTCCTCATCTTTCTCATCAGGTAGGTGCCGGCGGAGGTGGCACCACAGCGGGGCGCCCCACCTACCCTTGGGAGGGACACTGGAGCCCGTCTGGGGCGTCGCGGTGCGAGCGCCCGGCAGTCCCGGGGGACCCCCGCTTAAACCGCTCCCCTGGGAAGGCTCCTGAGGCGGGAGCGGTCGGCCCGAGCCAGCGCCTGGACCGCCTGGTCTGGGCAGCACCGGGATCGCGATGCCGCCGGGCACTCGCCGGCGGGTCGAGGGTCTGCGGGACCGGGCAGCGCCAGCCCGTGCAGTGCCGGTACCTTAGCGACTCCCGATTAACTAACACGGAAGCTCTGGGAAAGCTGCCAGAAAGAGATAAGAAAATATAAAAAAAAATAAAATCCGACACAAACCCACCCTATTCAGGCCGTCGGGCATAAAGCGAGGTTGGCAGAAAGGCAGCCGAATAAAACGTGAAAGTAACAGATTTTACCAGGTCAAGATCAAGGAGATCATAGGAACAGGATAACAACTGATTAAGCACGATAAAGAGTTCGTGCACCGGTTTACAAAACCCGCTATTATGTTGATCTGCCATCGCGTGTGCCTTCCTTGCCATTGCGTGACTGGGGAAGGCAGACCCCTTGGGCAGCCGCCGGGTGCACTGCCCTGGCACCAGCACTTCCAGGGGGAAAACTCTGCTAGGGGACGTGGTTTAATAGAAGGCGCCATGAGACTGGCTTGCCTTTTTTTTTTTTTTCATCACCTGCATAATTTGTGGGCTTGTGCAAACATTATCTACTCAGTCGCTTCATGAAAAACAGGCAAATATTTGACTTCAAGCTAAGGGTGTGATGCCCAGTGTTCACATAACTTTTAGGTTTCTCCCCATTTCTTATGTTTGCCCAGCACTGAACATGCAGATCTGCTGCAGGAGGAAAAGGCAAGGATGGAGAAGCCAAACTTGTATACTTAAAGCAAATAAAGGCTCCTGCGAGGAGTGCATGCTTTTAGATAAGCAGAAGATGTATTAACATTTTGATCTTGTTTGGTTACTGTGTAGTCTTCCAAACTGTCCAGATTTCAAGACAGTCTTCTTAAAATACATTATAACAGAAATATATTTTGATATTAATTAGAAAAAAGTGTACTCAAAGTGGGATGTTCATAAAGCCATTCTGACAATTTAACAATTGGGATTTTTTTTTCAGTTTAAAAACCCACAGGCTATCATATGTATGTAATATGTCTAGTAATATCAAACTCCATGTTAACTTTTAAAAGTCACATAAAGAGGTGGAAAACAAAACTCTCATACCCATGGAAAACACAATACTTAGAAGACACAAGTAATTTTAGTTTTAGAATGAATTTTCAAAATTGGATCAGAATATTCAGTTTAAGCACGCTTTAGGTTAGGTTCACTTTTTATGTTGACAATCAATTACGTGTGATATTAAAGAGAAAACTGAGCAAATCTGAAATTACACCATTGGATGGGAAGTTTGGATTTTTCTCTCAGAGTTTTCCATTGAGGTCTGCATGTTCCTGTAATATATCTAAACTTTGTTCAAACTTCATTATTTAGGGTAGGAGTTAAGTTCTGTGAAAAATGTTTACAGCGAGAATTATTTGTAAGAAAATCCTTTGAATGTGTTATGTACATGGAGACATCTTGCTTTAAATGACAGGTATCCGAAAGTGCAGGCTAAAATGCAAGAAGAAGTGGACAGGATTGTTGGAAGAGACCGTCTGCCATGTGTTGAAGATCAGCCTCACTTGCCCTACATCATGGCTTTCTTGTATGAATCCATGCGTTTCAGCAGCTTTGTGCCTGTTACTATCCCACATGCCACCACAACCAACACCTTCATAATGGGCTACCTCATTCCCAAGGACACTGTCATTTTTGTAAACCAGTGGTCAGTGAATCATGATCCAGCAAAATGGTCCAACCCTGAGGATTTTGATCCAACAAGATTCCTGGATGAGAATGGATTCATCAATAAAGATCTTACTAGTAGTGTGATGATTTTCTCATTGGGAAAACGTCGGTGTATTGGAGAGGAGTTATCCAAGGTGCAGCTCTTTCTCTTTACCTCTATACTGGTGCATCAGTGCAATTTTACTGCTAATCCAAATGAGGACCCTAAAATGGACTTTACCTATGGTCTGACCATTAAACCTAAGCCATTTACCTTGAATGTTACACTAAGAGATACTATGGATTTGCTTGATCAGGCTGTCCAAAGACTGCAAGCAGAGAAAGTAGCCAATGAAAATCAGCTGTCAGCAAATGCCTAAACAATAAACCTTGCATCTACAGATAATCCCTCTTTCTCTTTTTAGACTTATATGACTTACAGTTTGTTCTGGTTATCTTTTTGGAACATAGCCAATATTACAAGTTATAAGAGCAGGAAGGAAAGCTGCACAAGGTATAATTCAGTCCTCTTTTTAGTTCTAGAAGGAGAGCCAGGGGAACAATTTAATATATTAAATAATAAAACATATGCAATTTGAAAGTAAACCTTTTCTTTTCTAGCTTGTTCACAGAAGTTGCCATTGTAAAGAGCTTTTTATCTACTGACTCGTTGGAGCACCTCCAGGAACTCTCTCTACAATCCTTGCTACGTCTCCGTGTGCTATGCCTTAACTCTAGGTTTGCCTTCAGTGACTCTGCATCCCAAAGTGAAATTTCTTATTAAAAAAAAAGGAAAAGAAAAAATTTTTAAAAAGGGGTTGTTTAGAACACTGCAGCCAGCCTCTGAATTCCCTCTGCTGGAAACTGCCATGCTCCTGTGTTGTGACTGCTGGGATGTCCATTAATGCCTCAATAATAACTGTTCAAGTGGTTTTTGGTAAAATGACAATGTAAAGTCTAGCCTTCAGCATTACAAAGTGTTTACATAAATAACTAAAAAAATAAAAGCCTTCCTTATAAGCACAGTTGAAAATAAAATTTATGTTTTATATGAACATGAACAGAATGTCCTACTACAGTAACTTTTCACTAAGTCTTGAAAGATCAGAATTTCTATGCCACTAAATGGCAAGTGAGATACAAATCATATGCTAATATGTTCATTAGCATGTTCATGAACAAAATAGATATTTGAATTAGATTGATAAAGGTATAGTTGAACTTTTTATTTATCTAGGAAAGAGTATCACATAATAAGCACATAAGTAAGTCCAGTAAAAACCACATCAGCCAAGATATTCAGAGGTGAGAATATGGGGGGTTTATATTCAAACATTCATACCACAAGTCTCAAGTAAAGCATACAGCAAATAAAACCCGTGTTCACTAGTCATTCTAGTAGATTTAGTTAAATGGTATATCTGAAAGTTAACTGTGTACTTTTAGTACACTTTGCTTGGATCAAGGTCTCAGAAGGAAATGTAGCATTACATGTCCTAATTAATGTACCCATTAACTGAAGAAAAAGTACTTTTAAAATATTAGTGAGGCAAAGTTCATAAAATTTTAAAAAACCACCTAACCTATTATTTTAAAGTAAAAAAGTGTGAAACTTTATAGTCTTAAACCTCTGGCTAGTATTTGTATACACAAAGCTGCACATATTTCTCTAAAAAGCAAACAATCCAATGTAGATGCCTGATTTGAAAAGTGTTGGGCAGGCATTGCAAATCACCTTCAATTACATATGAAATCAATCTGAAATGAGAGTACCTCACGTGACTTGCTATGTTCAGCTGAGTACTAAATAAGGTATTAGTAGAGCTAGAAAAATAAGGGTACAATGCTACACAGTAAAGTAGCTCTGCTAAGCAAGTAAGGATTTGCACTGTGTCTTTTAATAGATGGCCAGTCTTAGTCACGTTGGCAGCAGTGACTGAACTCATACTAACATTGGGAAGAGCTAGGTTAATGACACAATCCAGATCTTAGCTTCACTACTGATTTTAAAAACCTGAATCAAGCCTAAAAGTACTGCTCTGTAACCCCACAGAGTAATGTACCTGCTTAAAGTTTCTGACTTCATATGGCATCTATCATCTTTTTTTTATAGTTAAAAAAAGCTTTCTGCTACATATACAAGGAGTAACCTCAGGTGTTTTTCTGAATTATATACAAGTTTGTGATATCCCAGAACTTAGCCTATACCTGTGAAAAGCTTTATAAGATACTTAGGATTTTCCTATGGAGATCTACATTAGATCAAATGCTAGCAAGACAATTTCTCTTGTACCTTTGTAAGTATTGATATTAAAAAATTATAAAGGATGTAACCTACAACTGAATAGTTATTCTAATCCAAGGATCACAAATTCATATTTTAGTAAAAAAACAGCTTCTACATTTTTATACTCTTCCAAAAGCTTTAACTTTGCATTGGCTACTAATGCAACATCCATACACACTGCTCATGTCAGTCAGGGGGTTACACACTATATAGCTTTTGGTCAAATAAATGCCTTTTGTAATTTGTGAAGGTACTCAAATTTAGTAGCACCTATTTAGAATGTATGCAGCTGTTTAGTGAGCTAACTTCTATGGTCATTCTGAGATGTATCATTGTGTTACCAAAATACTAAATAAAATTATTCTTACACTACCATTGCTTAGTTTATGTATGGCTTTCTAACATCAAATTAAACAAAAATTTTATTTCTGATTTGGAAAGTATTATTATTGTAGATATTTGTTGATATACTTAGCACCCTCTTCCCATTTCTGGATTTTAAGGTTTTTCTCCACGCTGCCCTTACAGCTTCTCAGGTCTGCCTGCTTATTCACACCTTGCCCTCTGTGCTTAACTTTGTCATGCTCCTTGTTAAGAACATTCCTTGCTGCTCGCCTCAGCATTGATCTGAATTCTCCCATGTCTTTTGCTTTGTTCTAATACCTGTTAATCTCTCCTCAGCCTGCACAATCTCCTATGCTATGTTCTTCCCTCTGGCATTTCAGTTGACTTCCACCTCCTCTATTTTTGAGCCCACAGACTGGTTTTCCTTTCTCTTTTCCCATCCTATACCTAGTGCTGGCATCTAGCTAGGGGAAGGGGAAAAGAGCTGGGTGGGACAGAAGACTGGGCAGACTGATGACCAGTAGTTTCCTCCTGATTTGGGATATTTTCAGCTGTAGTTTCTCCCTAAGCAGGCAGGATCCCAAGTTCAGGTCGAGTTGGTGAAATTAGAAGGAGCACAAGTGGAATACGACCTATAAAGACCTCCTAGAAATAGCTAAGGGCCTGTGGAGTAGGTGTAGTGTCCAGAGATACCCCATGCAGTGCATACCTGGCTGGGGCTGACCAGTGGGGCAGCGTTGATTCAGAGCAGGTGTCCTCCCTGGGTAAAAGCCAAGAACAACTACCTCCCTCACCAACCTGTGACTGGGTGTCATCACAGCAATATGAGACAAATACATGTTGTTCTTTCTTCATGAAAAAAAGCACAGAGTATCGAAGCAGCTGTATTCAAGTCAAGATTTTTCCTTTAAAAGTCTTTACATTCAGGTTGTAGTGATTTCAATGGGTCAGGAAAGCCAAATGTCATCTCACGCTTGCTTCCTCTGTGTATGTGTGCACACATGCTTGGTCCATCTCACAGAAGTTTAGTGACATCCTTCATTCAGGTTTAGATAAGGGATTAAAAAAAAAATAAAACAACCACCAAAACAAGCGAAAAAGCCCACAAAACCCCAAAACAGGAAACTCAAGGAGAACTTAAGATAAGCATATATTTCTTGGAAAATCAGTAGCAGTCAGACCACCCCACTAACTAACAAGGAGAGGAAGTAAGTAGGCTGAGCTAGCAGAGTTGATACTGAATATGTTTATACTAGTCAACTGTACCACTGCATTCCTTGTGATCCTAATAGAAACCTGCTGGCTTCAGCAGGAGTCAGTTCAGAGCTGCTGAATACATAACAATAATGTAACAATAAAGGACAAGACTCATCAAAATTTGAGAAATAAGCACTGCTATAAAGGTGGTGGTGGGGGAGGTTATCTTTCTAGGATCTGTGTGTACCAGCCTAGTCACAGCACAACGCAACTGAAAGCAAATTCACGACAAGTTCCTATTAGTTTTGCAACAGACCCAGTGTGTTTTTGTGAGTGGCAGGGAATTATGCATAGGTCTGTCTGTAGGAAGTTGTTTCAGATTATCCAGGCAGAGCAATCAGAGACTAGGCAATTGGGAGCTCACATTTTACCTGAGAAAAGCTGAGGAATTAGCCATGAAAAGCAAACAGTTAATATTTGCCTTTGCTGCATCTTCAACTTAGTTAAATTTTACTCAGGTCTCTCATATGCCCACAAAAATTCAGCTTGGGATAATACTGAAGGCAGATCTGGCATTTTTCATGGATAAAGAGAAAGACTGGATTCTGAAAGGTGTTGTTATTTTGGTATACAGCACAACATGGACACGGGAATCAAAATTTCAACATCTTTGTTGTTTACCATCCTGCCTTTTTGCAGCTGACTTTTTCCATGTTTCAGCCACTTGTACTCAGACCAGGCCAAGTCTCTAAACTGTCAGGTAAAAACAAACTCAGTGTTAGGCACAAACACCTTGGAGCATTTAAGATGGTTGCAGTCAATTCTTTGACAGCCCTCCTTTCAGGTTTTTTGCCAACTTTTCACACAGCTCCACAAACCAGAAAACTCTTTGGTTGGTTAGTGTTGCCCTGTCCTTCAATACAGCAGATCTTGCTCCAGTCTGAAAGCATAGAGCTAGAGTTAACCAAATCAAAAAAGAGTCTCTCAGCTCCCGACACTCTCGATCTGTGCTGCATGTCTGGGGACACTGATCCATCAATACAGTGAACTCAGAAGATACAGGATGCTGAGGCATTTCAACTGAACATGAGCAGAGGCAGGGAAGAGAGCAGATGCATGGGGGGCTCATTGACAGTGCATAAAATCAACTGCAGAGCTACATAGGAGTCATTTGCTGGAGTGGCTGAGAGTTGGCAGAGGAAAAGATGTGTCTAGAGTGTAGGAAGATTCCAGCTAGGAAGAAATTGTGCAGAGGGTCTTTGATTTCCAGGAAAAAAAAGGTGGTGATTTTACATTGCAAACATAGAAACAAGAGCTGAGGAACTAAACATGAGGATTGGGCTGTCCCATACAGGCTGCAAGATTTGCAAACAAAACCAGTCTACAACAGAAAGTCATAGATAGTCTGTCATTGTCCTCATCTTAACATCCCCAGTATCTGTGAACAACAGGGAGGGGCAGCCCAACTGCAACAGCCTGAATACCTTTTCGAGGAATTTTCCTCTTGACATTCAGAGAGAGTGGTAGAAGAAGCAGACACTACACCAGACAGAAACACTTCTGATCTAGAGGGTCCATTCAGAGCAGTTCAGTGTCATTTATTCGAGCAAGCTGAGCAGGAAGAGGTTTGCATCAGTCAGCTATTCACATGCTACACAGTTACATCTTCAGCTGTATCTAGGCTTGCTCAATACACCATAAAGAAGGAATAGCATGTATTTTGCGGGATGCTCCAGAACTGGGTTCCATCTCTGCTATTATTGGTATGTTTTCAGTGATGGCTCCTTTTGTTCGCAGGGGCAGCTCTATAAAACTAGATTTTATTTCCACAATCTCCCTTCTCCCAACCTGAGCTCTGGTAAGAGCATAACTGTTATCACACAGAAACAGGCTTCTAATCCTCTCATGATAACAAATGGGACTTCATATAATCACATTTTCTGTGCTAAAAATAACAGTGCACCCTCCACTTATTTGGACTATTCTACTCATCATAACAGAAGCGGAGATGTGGAGTGAGACACCTTGTTCTCAGTACAAAAGCAAGGTTTAAGACAAAGCTTGACTGCACTAAGCAAGTATGCCTTGCAATCATCTGCAGAATAACATGAAACAATACCCTAACCTTCTTTTATCCTTTGTATTCTGTGAAAATTTTCCAAGCTGCAGTTCAAAAATTTAATCCAACTGTATATCTTCTTTTTAATTATACTTTTTCACTCTACAGAGAAAAATCATAAATTGTGAGGCTATTAATCTTTTGTGGTTCAGGAAATTTAAATAACTCAATTCAAATTAAAAAAAAAAAAAAAGAAAAGAAAAAAAAAAGAAGGTGCCACCAGAAATTAAAGTTCAACTTCACAATAATTACCCCAATGAAAAAATGAGATTCCTAACTGAACCTTCATCTCATTGTAACAAAGCTCATTTTCCTTCCCTTCATTTATGTGTATAGCTGCTGGGACAGTGTCATGCTTCAACTTGTTCCAAGACATAACTATGTTCATCCCTCTGTTTCTGGTAGAGGTGAGGAAGATCTGTACCTACACTCCAGAAAAATATGCCCTGCAGGGAAGCTTTCTGGGTAACCCTTCCAGGTGGCACAGAAACAAAAGAGAAGTGTTTTCCACTAGCTTTCTCCAGATAAGTATTCTTTCTCTCATGTGCCTAACATCCTGTCTAGCCTGATCTTCCAAGTGTGTGAGGAGCACCAGTGCCACAGACAGCTGAGGGCAGATCAGTCAATGGGGTTTTAGTCAGAAACACCACAAATAATATTTAATAAAATTAAACAAGGATGAACTCCCATAAAGGAGAGGAAGAAAAAAATCTGCAGCAGATAAATATTTAAACTAAGAGGGTTCCCACAGAATTACAAGGCAGATCCTCCAGTAACATTATACTTGAACTGAAACCTTGTACAAAAAAAAAACCAACCAAAACCAACAACAACAAAAAACAACCTACTCCTGATAGCATTAAGACTAAGATATTTAGCATCTGTGTACAGAGATCTACAGCACACTGAGAATATTGTCCTCTGCATTTGAAGGATCAGGTACTAATTTCCTTGAAATCATCAGCAGAGACTGAATTCAAAACATTAGTCTCATAATGTATTCACTATAGAATACTATTCAGATATCTTCATGCCTTACTTAAGGCCAACAAGATTCCTTTCTTATCTGCACAAGCAATCTGTTACCCTAATACAATACTTTTCTGCCTGAGTAAATAGCTCTAGCCTGTTCCCAGAGTCAAGCACATACAGTAGTTTTTATTGGGTATAAAGCCATAAAACTGCACAGCAGAATAGAAAATCTTAGGGAAGTTCTTGAATAAATACATGCTCCATCAATTGTCTGAATGGTTGAAATCATGAAAGCAGAAGAGATGCGTGAGGATTTGATACCAAAGACAACTTTAGCTCTCAAGAGGACAGATGCTTTCTCCTAGGGCTTATGAAAAGACAGTTAATGAAGTGACTGGACCTCTTTAGCACTCTTCATAACCACCAGACTGGATTGTCATTAGAGCCCTAACATTTTTCCTAGCAAAGATCCAGTTAGCACAGCTTCCTGCATCCTTACATTCATATGCAATCAAAGTCTTCATGTAATTTTGAACAAGTTTGTTCCTGAGGATTTGTTTTCTTCAAATATTTCTTCAAATATTTCCCTGAAATACACATAACTTTAGGTGGCAAAAGACAGTTATTTCACTGAACTCAAGCCTTATGTGATTTTATGTGCATTTGCTCCCCGGTTCAACACATAATAGAGAGGATCTCTTTGCCCAGAATGGACTGTAAGAGACTTTCCTGCTGCTGAACTGAGTCAGTAAGTCATTCATGTCTTTCCCAGATGTTTCTGTTTTCTCAGCTAACAGGAACCGTATGTACTGCTGGCTCTCCCTGAAGACCTGGGCCAGCACAAACAGAATGGGGGGTGAGGGGAGGGAGGAATTCCCCACTTGACTTCAGGAACCAGGAGTGTGCTCACCTGCAGGAGCAGGGTTGGTCCAGGATGCTTCACAAGTGAAGGTTCTAACAAAAAACCTCTCCCGAACCACTGGGACCAGTGTACGCAGGTGTGACCAAATGTTGAAAATGCCCTCCCATCTTTAGAAGGTTTTAATCCTTTTAAACTTCTAAATATCACCTCAGTGTCTTTGATACTTGTAGTAACAAATAGGCACTGCATGCAGCAAACTACTGTAGCAGTAGGGAAGCAGCCACGAAATTTAAGACATGGACAATAAACAGCACCCTGTTTGCTCATTGAGTTTTAGCACAGAATTTGGTGTTTATTGTAATGGTGATAAATCAAAGAATCTAAGCTTTCCTCCTCAGTTTTTTTAAAATAAATTCCTTGTAAAATACTGTTATCTATTTTCATATGTTTCCAAATATCAAGGCAATGGTCAATACACAGCATGTCTTCAGTCAAACTTTGTGGTCAGGCTTCTAGGGAGGAAAAGCTATAGAGCAACATATGTGCAAACACCTAAGTCCCTAGTCTGACCATTATATTTTATTGCCTTTTTTTTTTTTTTTTAGTTTACTGCACATTGGAAGTTAAATTTTAATGACAGGAAACAAATTACAATTTATGCCAATCCAAATCTGGACAGGGGAGTTCAGACCACTGAGCAGCACTTAAAAAATAACAGAAATTAGAACTCCACCTTTTCCTTTCCAGTGTTTGGTTTGTGGTTTTGTTTTGTGTTCCTTTTTTTATTTTTTCCCTCCTTTGCTCTCTCATCCTTGCCTAGATATTGGTCAAAATCATTTGCAGAAGGCTTTCTTTCCCAGTCTCCAGAAACATTCTAGTCAGTTATCAAAAACAGCTATCAAAACTCTACTTCAGATTTTTTAGAGGCTTTTTTCTATCCAAAGCAAAAAAACATGTGTTTGCAGATGTTCACCAAAACCAGTTTGATTAAATTGCGACACAGAAATTGTCTTCAAATTTATTAGGAGGTACGACATGTTTATAGCTTAAATGCATGTAATTTATTGCCTTTTTAGTTCTAACTGCTAAATAGCAGCATTATTTGAATAGACAGACTTCAGTGAAATATAACTTTTGGTTAAATGAATTTCAGTAGCAGCATAGGCTTACACAGTAAAGATTAAAAAAATCCCAGTGTTCTCCTCTTTTCCTTTGTCTAGCTTTGGCCAGACTATATTTTTTTATATTGCTTCTTTCAAAGTATTGGCCCTCAACCTGTGCTCAGTAACTGGCTTGCACTCCTGCAGAGGTCCTATGAATTCCTCTATCGAAAGTTTATCTCCCAAGTCAGTTTGAGTCCATTCTTCACAAAGGTACTCAGATTAAAAAAGACTGAGTAAAAAAGAAACTAGAGAGAATCACCACATCTCTATGCTGATTTAAAAAAAAAAATGTAGACCACCCTAACTGTAATTCAGCACTTGCAGTTGTCAACTTTTGACATAAAACCCCAGGATCCTTTCAAACACGCTACCAGAAAACTTCTCTGCCGGTAAGCTGCAGGGCATGACAAAGCCATGTATTTTGTCCAGGTACAAACTGAAACATGGGGTTAAAGTTCATAATTAACTAAAGCTCCATTCAAAGTCCCATGATCTTAATGAATATCAATAAATTTCAAAGACTGTCGGGTTACTTTCCTCTCCCAGACAAGCAAAACAGCTTCCAGGAGACAATAAGAGCTTGATCTCTGCCTCCATCCTCCCAAGAATTATTATTATTTTTAATGAAACACATTGAGGGTCCAATTGCTGTCAGCTGTCTGCAACTTGATTTATTTTTAGCTTGTAATATAGTTAATAAAAAACAGGTACAAAACTCATCCTGCTTTAGAAGAACATCTTGAAAATTGGACAGCTCTGCTAAAGTCATTATAGAACAAGATTTTAAGATGCATCTAAAAAGCCATAAACCAAACTGTTCTTAATATGCCATAAAAGAATTGTTTATCTATGTGCATGCATTGAAACATCTGATGTTGCACTTTCCCATTTATAGGGAAAGGCAACCCTGTCAGGGAGACCACACACTATGTCACATTTAGTACCTGTTAGGGAAGTTTCAGCATGATTTTAATTATTTCCAAGCTTGGTAAATCCCCTTCTGCCTCCTTGCTGGAAGGGTTTATATCAATTAAAATGGAGTATCCTGTAAACTGTTTAAGCCCCTAGAAAGCTTCAGTTTGCTTCCTAGTTAGCAAATTCCTCTCCTTTTCACTGTCCAGCTACAACCTCGGCCACAACAGAATATAAAATGTAGTTTCCCAGGTAGCATAGTACCTAGAGTTTCATCCAGATATACCTGTATTGCTGTCAATACCTATGGTGAATTGTTTGTGCCATCTACAGAGCTATCCTGCACTGACAGGAAAACCAAGTGAGAGCAGGTGGGCTACTTAGCTGCAGTGATACCAGACTCAGCTCTTTCAGCATTTGTATCTAAAGGGTAAACATCTGGGAAAGTTGGGAACATGAACTTGGTATCTACTTCTATGGCTGTGAATCTCCTGAGAAATTTGCACATCCAAACCCAAACACATTCATTCATCTATCTCAGGACACTGTCTTCAGGAGGCAATATTATCTGGGATCCTGCCCACCTGAACCCCAGGGAAGAGTTCAAACAAGGAGAGACAGGTATAGAGACTGCACAAGTGGGAGCACCACATTTGCCTGAAGTGATATGGGCCAGCAAGAGAGGCCTCATGCTCTTTGGCTCCAAGTCTGGTGCACCTGGAGACACAATGATATCTCATACCCTTGATAATCAAGGGCCAAGGCTCAGCTGAAACATCTCACTCAGGCTGGGCTACTCTACAACATTAGAGCATATGGATTCTCTTTTTTCCACAGCAGAAATACACAGCCAGATGCAAAGCAATAACCCTGCAGTCATGCTGGGGCTATCAGCTTTTAGAAGCCCAGCATTAGAGGTTTCCACACACACTTACCCCTGAGGAGGGAAAAATGGAGTTACGAGCAGCAGAAGTCAGAAGAAATTCTGCTGTTAAAAGCAAAGCTGGGGTTAGAGTCCACCAATCTCAGCTAGATAAAGTTGCAAGGCAGTTACAGGAATATATAAGAAATAGAGCCTCTTGGTCTCCTTCAAAAGAGATATTGGCATCTCCCAGCAAAGGGCATTCTTCACCTGCAGCCAGACATCTCCCTCCTGTTCAGTCTGGTCAGCAAGATGATAGCTGAGAGCTTAATCCACGGTCAATTAAAGAACTAACATGTGTTTTAGTTATTAATAAGAACATTCCAAGAAGTAGCAGAGTTTGCCTATATAAGCTGGCTAGAAGAAAACTCTTAATGAACACTGTTGCATGTCACAGTTCACAGCTGAGATGCCCACCTCTTCTGACAGAGCTTGCTCTGATGGCAAAAGCTTTGCTCTAATCCATCAATGAAAAAACGATAGGAATAATGAGATCACCACTATTCTTTTTTTATACATTTTTCCTTTGGCATAAAAAAGAAGATCAGATTTATGGCTTATTATATACTTTACTCTTTTGGAGAAAGACTCATGGATCTTATTAAGCAGCCTGATGGTGCAGTGGGACTGAACACTGTGGTCCTGGAACAAGTCACATAGAGATTTTGATACTACAGCATTGGGTCATCTGAAGTTTCCCTGGTTCTGGATGTTGCAAATAAGTCTAAGCTTTCTGGGAGTGGAGAAAGGGTATTTGTTACTAAGGAAATTTGACTGGTCCCTATAGTAACAGAAGATGGATTATATTAGCAGGACGAAACTTTGGGTTATGCCTGAGTACTAAAATTATCAGATACTTCCAATATATTTCTGCTCCAACTCAGGGTGGAGTTCTCAAGCTTTCGAGACCATAACCCCCAGAAGTCATTTAGACACCTAATTCCCATGTAAAAGGAGGAAAACAGCCCACCCATAATCCTTTTGTAAAAGCTTTCATGTAAAGAGATACAAGTACTGTAGCTGAGTTTCATATTTTTGGAGGAGAAAGAGAAAAGAATTTGGACATAGTCCTTGCAATAATTAATCATTGAATAATAAAGAGTTATCGCAGGAGAACATGATATTGCCAAACATCTTCCACACAGATGCACTGTTTGCATTGTTTCTCCCTTGCATTTCAGGAATTAGTAAATAATGCTGGGGCCAAGTCCCAAACACAAGGAGATTTTAGTTGACCACCTTGTTTGGGATCAACTCACAGTCACCAGCAGTTAAATATAATTCCTCAAATTATACACTACTGGTAATGCTTCATAAAATGCAAATGTGCAAAACAACTCAGGGTAGCACTCGTACACCTAAGCCAAGGGCAATGATGGGACTTAGGGGCAGACAAGTCTCTTCATTTTCTAATGGCAGATATATCAGTTTCTCCAATAAATGGAGTCGTTGCCAGGGTTGGAGCATGAAATGAGAAGACATCACAGGATGTAGACACACACACTATGATAGGTGCTTTAACAGCCAAGGCTGCAGCCCCCTTAATTAACTACACCTTAATTCTCCCTGTTCCTTGCAGGCCTGGGATCCCAGCAGATAAGCAGACTCATCATTTCACTCTCCAATCTAGAAACAGAAGAGCTAATTGTAACAGCAGCACATCGACACAGCCAAGATCCTCACCAAACCTCTTGCTGGGGATTCCTATAACCATGAAACCTATGTGCATATTTCGAGCCATAGCTCTCACAGCAAGCTCAGCCTTTCCCTAGGGAAAGGGATGGGTGTTAAGGAGGAGAGGCTAGGAAAGAGCTTTGCTAATTGAGCTTTCAGCTCCAGGAAAGTGTTCATGTCCTGGGGCAATCTTTTCAGCAAAATTGCATCTGAATGCCAAAAATTAAGGAAATGAAAAATGAGTAAAGAGCAAATTAAAATCCCATAGCATTTAATTGTGGAATCAACAACACATTGAGTTCCTGGAACAATCACTGTACCCCAGGCACTTCAGCAACTGCTGCCCAGCACCGCTGAGACTCCTCAGTGTCCCACTGTCCCAGCCGAACAACAGATGGGAACTGCTGAAACTCAAAGCAAAAATCCTGGCACATGTCAGGGTTTCTCATCCCTTTCTCTTCTAATATTTGCATTACTGTCTTGAATGTGACTAATGAGAACTCCAGCAACTGAAACAATGGATGGGGCTTCCACGAAGCTGGTGACTCTGTAGCAACCCAGCATCACTGTTTCCCCAACATGTGATCTTGCAGGGTTATCTTCTTATTAGGATAGAATTACAGGCTGCCATGTGATCTCTGTTTAAGGGAAGCATAGTCATAGTGCATTTATAATTTATTTTTTTTTAATTTAACTGATGGACATGCCTCTTTGCAAATCAGTTCCAAGGAATCATTAGAACTACTTCCATGAGAAATGGGTTAATTAGTAAGAAAAATATAGTTCAAAGTAAAGATATTAAACCTGGCATGAATATGATTTTTTTACGTTCTTTACCGAATTGTCATTCTGATAACATCGTATGGAAATAGTGTTTTCTCTCCTATATCACAAAATCTGTTGGCTCTTCCTATCCCTTAAGTTTACAGCTAGTTTAGAAATTGTGAGTTCTGTGATGTGCAAAATCTAACAGAGAATTCAATCTGTGCTGGAAGACCATGAGCCTCTCTAAGGCTGCCCTGATGACTGCAATATCAAGAATTACTCAACCTGTCTCTGAATATGAGATAAATCCTTCTGAAATCTATCAATAACAACTGGAAAATCTATTATGTCATGGGAGGAAAGAAAATGTGTACTTGAGTAATTGAGCTGCTTTGTACCCAAGTTTTCACATCAGCTGTATTTTATTTTAATATATTGAGCTAAATACTACCCGACTACAATTTCCTACATCTCTAGTGCAAAAAGTATTTTTGTAGCCTTTATGAGACTCTGAAAAAAGAGATGCTTCACTTAGTTGCAAAAGCTGATCCTAGAGATGAGCAGGTCTGATAAAATAGGTAAGTAATTAGAAGTATGATCAAATAAGTCAGTAAACAGCATTACCCTCCATTAGTTGTATATACTGTATGCACTAAGCATTAAATATATTGAAGGCTGTATGTAGTAATGAAAATACCAGTGTAGAAATAAAATGCTAAACTAAGATTCCAAACTTGTCTGTTTCTGACTGCCATGTGTCAGAAAAAAATCAGAAGAAAAATCAAAGCCAACTCCAGAGAGGAGGAGTCACCGAAGATCAACACTGAAAAACAGAGTTTGCCAAAACCCTTGGAAACTGAAGTCCTGGAGATGTACACAGCTCTGCTGGGGACTTAATTTTTATGGACACTTTCCCTTCTGGCCACTGGGCCCCAGTTGTCTCAGGTCAAACCTACTGAAAGGCCTGTGGTTCCTGCTGAATGTTCCGCCCATTCGCTTGGCAGAAAAAAAGCACTTCACAGCCCCTGCAAAGCTGCCTCTAAAGCTCACTGGTTTAAGGTTACATTTTGACTTCTCCTTACTTGGAGTGCGACTGAAAATACCACTTGTTTTGGCAAGAAAATTGGAAGAGGTTCAGTGTAATAGGGGTGAGAGGACCACTTATTAACATCTCAGCAGGAGTTGTTCAGGGATGCGCTTCAGTCTCCTCATACTTAATACCTAAGGCAGCTTCAATCTTGTCTGAAATTTCTCTCCCCTCCCCACTCCCATAGGAGTTACTTTACTTTTCAGTGAATGAGTACTGAGTTCAGGAAACCAAAGTAAGTCAAACATACCACAGAGGGGTATTAGGCAATCCTCCTCAAGCATTTCTCTGCAAACCACAATCCTTTACAAAAAAAGCACTCTCAAAAGACAAACCCCCACCTCTGAACACATAAAGCTCTCCCTCCACATCCTCCCCCTTCAGCCACAGACTCCCTGGAAGCAGACAGAATGTTTTGGGAACATGATAGAGACGGGGTTCATGGACTACATGTTGATTCCTGCTGACTCAGTAACCCCTTTAGAGTTCACAAGCTCACAGTTTGAGAGGGCAAGGCAAAGAAAGATAATACATTAATTTACAGAATCTATTACCTTTTTCTTTACCATCTGCCTGCCCCAAATTGAACACATAAGAGACTTCTATTAGGAACTGACAGCTCTAGATAAAGTGAGCCTGCAGGGTTATAAACTTGCATTTCCTCTCCAGTACACAAGGTATCTTGCATTCAACAGATATTTTTCCTGTCTTTCCTCTCAGAGGGAGGTCCAACAAAGGTAACTCCCTTTCATGAAGGAGTTTTAACTCTGCATTTAGAAGTTAGGATAAGGATGTGCAGGCAGAGTCTTTCTCAACGTTTCACTTCACACAAGGATAGAAAGATACTCTAAGTAATCAAGTTCCTTATAGCTACAAAACACAGTAAGTCATATCTATTTTAATTCCTCTATTAAACTTACAGATATATCTATCCATACAAAAAATTTTGTATGTGTATACACACACAAACACAGAAACTGTGCTTTCCATACAATTTCTGCATAGGTAACTCCAGTTTGACATTCAAAAAAAGACAGGATTCATAGCAGTCCTACCACAGTAAATCCAGTGCAACACAGAAATCAGGATGTTACAGTGCAGGTGAACCCAGTCAGCTTGTTTGACCTTGGCAGGTATCACTGTGGATATACTCAACATTTGCTTCTGTTCTGCAGAACCCCCCAGCAATTTAGGAAAAACACAGCATCCCTTGCTTTTTAAGGCTGCCAGCTAATGAAGCGGGTCTCAGCTGGTGTGAATCAGCGTGATCCCCCCTTGCAGAGCGCGGCAGACAGAGCCCTGCTTGCTGGCGGCAGCTGCCGACTGCTTCCCACCCACCAGAGGCTGCGGTGCAGGTCCAGCAGTGAGGATTTCAACTAAGTGCTGTAATCAGCTACGGAGGAAACTGAATAAAACACTGGCAGTTAAAATATACCCCCACAAAGCCGAGCCACAGCACTGTTTTCACACTACTGTTCTAGCTTGATTTTAGCACACGTTCGCTGAACAGTAACAAGCTCTTACCACAGGAAAATGGCAGCTTGTAGGTAATCCATTTGAAATGTCTTTTCTACCTTATACTTTTCCATACAAATTTAAGTTGGTGAACATGAACAAAAGCGTCTTTTGAAGCAGGGAAAGTAGAAACCCACCATTTTCATTTCACTCTCACTCGCCACATGCAACAGTGCCCCAAAGGAGGATGAGGTGGTGACAGAGCCCTGGCGTGGCCTCCCAGGTCCCATGGCAGGCCCTGAGAGGAATCAAAGCCCTGCACAGAAGAAAGTCTTGCATGTAGGTAGTTACAGATTCAAGACTTAACATGCCTCGTTACAAGAGTTACCAAACCCTGTCCACCTTTGGTTAGCTCTCCTAGGGACGGCTTCCAGATTTTCTCTTTTAACTTAATGCTGGGTGGTGCCATGAGCAGACATGCAGGCTTGTGAAACACCTACCATTACGGTACCCACTGCACGTGTCCCACACACACTCCTTCTGACACAGACACAACAGTGTGAAGCTGCATACCCCACAGAGCACATACTCATCCCTCCTTCGCCTGCAGGCCAGGAGCTCCCAGAGGCTCAGCCACCTTCTGCAGATTCCTGCAGCAACACAGCTCGTAAGCCACTGGTGCACATCTCCAAATGACACTTAGCCCATCACGTGCACCAGAAGTGCCAATTCTCCACTGCCAGGGCCCACCTGAACCTCATCAGGGGTCATTCTCTCCACTGCTGATCCAGGTGTGTTGCTTCTCCTGTCTCACTGGCCACTGCTCCCCAGCTGGGGCACTGGCTAATACACTTCCACTAGAGGTACAGCTGTGTGCGTGTGTCTGTGGACAGACCAGCATGGGCTTTCTGCATGCTCCAAACCAGCCCAGAATAACAACATAAAGGCTTCCAAAAGCTTCATCTTTCCTGACAGCTCTTTGGGTACTGATGGAAAGAGTAAAAGAGGCCTAAAAGGTGAGGTCTTTTTTACTGCTTACTGCTCGTGTGTTCTTCATGTTTTTCTTACATGTTTTTCTTCAAACCATCCACATGGGTGAAAGAAGCCCTGTCAGCCCCTTTGTTTCAGATGGAGAAGTAAATTAAAGCAGGGAGGAAAATTTCTGTGGTGTACAATAGGTAGACTGATCACAAAACTTCCCTTGTAGAGAATAAACTAATGTCCTTTACACAATGTATAGTGGACAACTAATTAAAAGTATTGCTCAAATGACCACACAGATCCAGGTCCAGTAGTTTGGGGGCTTTTCCCCCCTCCAGTCTATTGTTCTGAATTTCTCCCATGACAGCTGTAAAGACCTGCCTTCTCATTTCCCGAACGAACACGTTTGGTCATGTAGGAATGGCTATAAAAGGGGCTGAAAGCAGTGTGCCACCAGAACAAGCTGAACCAAGCATTAGGATACACACAAGAGAATGTCACACAAGGTCATGCAGGTACTTTTAAAAATCCCATTTTAGCACAAAGCCTGAGACTCGCTGATGTCCAGAGGCTGTTCTGCCATGTTCTCAACAGCACCAAAATATTACAGGTAGGTTTCATAAGGACCAATCCCATGAAACTACTCATTAGTAAGACAAACAGTTCTAAAAGAAAGAAGATGTCAAATGACTGTGGGGTCACAGACTCAATTATGGTCTTTTGTTTGGTAATTCTTGCTCAGGGATTCATGATGAATGCACCAGGAACACTGTTTTGCTTGAAACTGCCAATACCCATACACTGGTGGTATCAAAAGCAACACACATTCTAGCAGTGCTTTTGTATGAACCCCTTGCTGCACTTAAAAGTGTTACTGTAGAAGCATTCTGCTGTTCTAATTTGAAAAACATGTATTTTATTACTGCTTTAAGACTTCATATATGATTTTACAGGGCACCATGTAAGCTTGCCTAGCATTCTCCAAACCAGCAATCCTTAACCCAGAGCCACAGTCAGGAGCTTTACAAATGAATTTTCATTTCTTCATGAATTATCCTCTTCCAAGATTAGGAAAACACAAATAAATTGCTGAATCCACTTTGTTGATTTGCCACATTTTTCTGAACAACAAACAAGAAGATTTCTCTCCAGAGACTGAAATTTCATCAGCCATGTTGATTACCTTTATCCATGAATTGGAAACCTGAACTTATTTTGGTAGGTTAAAAAGTACATCCATATTCATGCCCATATCCTTAACACATGTTTAAGTTACAATATTCCCAGTCAATATTGTGTGGCTCTATTTTTGGCTTACGCATGTAGGCAATTCAAACCAGCTCACAATTAATCTTAATAAACAAAACATATGAAGAGTGGACAGACAGTGTTTGCGTGTGTGCAACTTGGGTATGTAGCTAAGTAGCTTACCCCACAGTCACATCATGGGTCAGCAGCACTACCAAGCACAGAGCTCAGATTGTTCATATTCAAGTTCACACTAGATCCCACAGATACTTTTAGAATAACTGGTTGTTTATTTTAATGAAATGAGTAAAATATTTCCTGTAAAAGAATTATTAATGTTTCACATTCTTAGTTTCAGTGCTTCATTTCCCAGCATCACACATGCATGGGTTACACAAACATAGACAGGGCCAGAAAAGCTTACTTCTTTTTGTATTGTCAAGACAGTTTGATTGTTTCTTCTCCAAGGAACTTGGAAGTCTGTAAGAAGCAGAAGTGCTGGAAAATAAGAATGTACAGAGGAAAAAAAAAGCAAACAACAATGTTGGCCCTTCAGAGCTACTCCTTCTTGAGTTTGCACTGGATGAATGCTGCAATACAATTTCGTCACATTACCGTAGGGTTTTGTGATTTGGAGTAGATGTAACGCACTATTGTACCCACTGAAAAAAGAACACCGACCACAGGACTACCCTCCACTACCACTGTTGGACACTCTGTCCAGGAAAATTTCAGAAAACCCATGGATCTTCCTGGAATTCACGATACCTCCCTACACTCCTAGGTACTTCAGGTGGAAGGTGTTCAGGTAGTGACGGCCGAAGATAAGTAGATCCAGAGAAGCTGATATGTTTGGGTGAACATGACTGGATCTCTGGTAGCCACTTTTTCATCATTTTCTTCTGTTGATGCTTTGGTTTCAGTGTTGGTTTAGTTTTTTTGTTTTTCTGTTTGTTTGGGGTTTTTCAGTTCAGGCTTTTACTACCACAATAACAGGGTTGTAGGTGTGGATTTAGGTGTTTGTTTTTTTTTTAATTGGACATAGGACTTGTCACTTTCAATCATCAGCTACTCACCACTGTTGAACAGCTTCCCAATTCAGAAATCAGTGTATTGATATTACTACACAGGAAGGAGTATCTCATCCCAAGACTCAGCAAAAGAAAAGAGAGTAATTTAAACAAGTAGTATGAGAGTGTATCACTGTAACCATTTCCACAATGTACCTGTGGCCAATTGCTACAAAAAATTTATAACTTGCTTCATGATTACCTGCTGTTGCAGGGGGAAAATCACAAAGGGATCAGGAATCAGTGACAGAACACTTAGCTTCACAAGAAATAAAAATTACGTCAACTATCAAGGAAGGTAGAACTAGTAGTTTTAACTGTAATGAAGCACATGAATCCTGGTACCAGACCAAGGCCCCCAGAACTTACCTTTTAAAAGTACGTAAAGAGACAAATTCTGCCAGGTAATTTACAGTGTTTGTACTGGAGCAGAGACCAAACGAGATGCCACAGTAGAAGAACTGAAAGAGTTATGGGTACCACAGCCCAGGCACCATGGCTTCAGGAAGCCTGTAGTTCCATCTGTTCCATATGGCTTAAAAGCCTGCAGGGGTTAATACAGACTCAGAGAATCACAGAATCTAGTTCCTCCATGGAGACAAAACTACGGAAGTGACTGTCTGCTTGTGGATATTTTAAAGAAAAAAGAAAACATATGGCCCTCTGGAGCTATGCTTGCTTTTTCTCCAGCTGGTATGACACAGAGAACAGATAGCCTAGGCCTACAACTAAATGCAAAAGCTTTATTCCAAGGCGCAATTAGGGAACAATTTAGGGAACGTGTTTCAATTTTAAAAGTTCTCAGATTAGCAAAATGGAAACAAAAAAACTGAGAATGCTCATGTACACTAACTAATACAACTGTTAAAAGCACAAAATAGCTGCATAAACCAGCAGTGTCTTACCTGTGTGAGGAATATTTCTGTGAACTATCAAAGACAACTCAGAATGAATAATTAAAACCAGCCTTTTCTCTCTCAGATGTTACTTGTAATTCTACACATAGACTAGTAGTGAGCCAAAATTAAAACAGAAGAATGGGTTTAATTCAAAAGGCTAGAAAGAAAGATGGGTAATTTAATTTATAAAATCAGAAAGTGTGACCCTGTGGATTAAAACCACATTTGTGATAAATAAAGTCAAGGGCAGATATGATGCATGTCTTTAACTTCAAGTCTTGAAACATGCTGGTAAATGTTTCAGAGTACAAACTCATTCCCTAGTCTGGGCCCAAATGCAGAGCCAGCGTGTGCAAACAGCCCACCAGCTTCTGAACCCCAGCAGGAGTGCCTGTGGCTCATAGGAATCTGGAGTCATGTGTTCCCCAGGGAAGGCAAGGCCAGGAGGGATCTTAAGAAGTCATCTAGTCCAACCTCTGCCAGAGGATGAACTGTGTCTAAAGCACTGCCAATATTTAAAGTCTTATTTAACTTTTATATTAAAATTTAAGTGAATGATCTTATAATATTCTCAGAAAATGTATTGCAGGGCTTTGCACAGTTACCACCAGGATTATTTTCTCCTAATGCCTAATCTGAAGGTAGGCAGTTACCTCTTGTTCTATGAATACAGAGTTTGGAGAACAAGGTTTGGGGTTGTTTTTTTACTGTCTTCTCTGCAATAGCTTTTTACAAATGTCAATACTCCTTTAGTCCTTGCTCCTGCAGACTAAACACACCAAATTCTTTCAATTTCTACATACAAAATAATCTTGTCTAGCACTCTCATCCTTCTTGTCTCTCTCCACTGGACTCTTTCCAACTAGCCCCCAACCTCCCTGAAGTGTGGTGCCTGAAACCAGATATAGTATACCAGCTCAGACCTCATTAGACCTTATTAGGCCTAATTAGAGTAAAAGGTTATTTCATGTGAATTTAATGGGATATGCTTATTTAATCAGTCTAGCATGAAATATGCTTTTTCACAAAAACATGACATTACTGACCCATGATTAATTTGCCATTCACTGGAATCCACATGTCCTTTTCAACAGAATTGCCATAACTAGTTAGGCCTCCTCCATCCTCTTTCTGTTATTTACTTGAATTCAACACCTTATATTTGCCCTTACTAAAGCAAATCCTACTTATGTCACCTAATTTCAGCAACTAATTTAAATAACTTCTTGTTGTAATCTATTCCTCCGATACACTTTCAGGCTTTATAATCAATAATTACTTGTAAATCAGGTATCCATTGCATAATCCAATTTGTTTCATAAAGTATCTAAATTAGCATAAAACTGACTTAAGTAAAGGCCTTCTTATTACATCTTTCTAGGTAAGAGTGAATTGTTAACAACAACCCTAGCACAAATAGCTCTTGTAGATCCATTTAAACTATGCTTTCTACATCAGCTATGAAAACGTCAAAAGCAGACTTTACCAAAAGCCCCTTTGGTAAAGTCTTTTGTGTCACTTTTCCAGCTTCTACGTTCACAAGTCAATTATTCTGTGCTAATCAAAACATTTTGTCACAGAAGAAACTGTTTGATAGGATTTATCTTTCATGGTATTTCCCCTTCTCTCTGAAATTGTGTATTAAAATAAAAGCATTCTTGAATGAGAAAGATGTATAGAAACTATTTTTCCACAGAATAAACATTAAAAACAATTAAAATGCATATTGCAATTTGTGAAGATCTCCCTGTTTTTGCCATAAACCATGTTATCTTACACATCAAATAGATCGCAGGAATATGTAGTTGTCCTTATCCAATTTTATTTCCTTTAACAGAAATGCATACTTATTCCAGATACATTCCCTGCATCTAAATTAAGATCCTGAATTAAAAGCCAATGAAAATTGGCTTTTATTCTTTTACAGACTTTGGTGAATTCTGGATCAGTCCAGTGGTGAATGGAAATTCTTTCCCCAGCTGTTACATTTTATTGCAAGCACTGCTGTCCTACACACTCAGACAGAAGTAGTAGGTCTTTAAGTAGTCTATTTTTACGTACAGGTTATGTTACATAAATGATATAAAAGGCTAATGATGGACACACGTTGGACTAGGTTTTCCAAAGACACACTGATGCCACCACACAAGGCAACTCTTCAAAGAGAAAGAGCCAGAATTCACAAACTTGATGGAAGTCCTGACACTAATCCATTAAATGTCACATATATTAATCTAAACCACGTAATTTCATTGGTCTGATCTTTAATATTGTACTTGATGTTACAAATAAATTAAAGCTTTAATATTTAATTTATAAAATTTTCCCATTTCAATGTAAAATGAACAGTAGGTTTAAAGTAAAAAGAGTCTTGTGGAGGCAACAGCTTTCTTTAACTTCAACAAGATTATAATTTTATAAGAGTAGAGAAATGTGTAAACATAAATATTCATGATTTTCTTCTGTACACATCTGTGTAAATTGGTTGATATAAATATAATTTACTATAGAAACATTGTTTGTTTATGCTACACACAGTTCTATGCTGGCATCACCTACTAGTTGATTAATTTTCAAAGAGCGAGATTTATGCATTTTGCATTCTAACCCCCAGTATGTCCATTGCCAGCAGTGGACTTCATGCTCAGAGAATCAGACTCACAGCGTCAGCAATCTAAAATTACACTTCAGAACAAGATTATAAATAATCAAAAATCAGTGTATTATTTTCATATCATAATCACCAAATGCTTAAAGGCCATGATCCATGCCAACCAAAATCAATGACTGTTTTCCCATTGACGTAGCTGAAATTCACTTGCAGTTTCCAGCCCCTGTAGATTCTCATTTTAGTTTTGCAATTTTGTTACAGCATTAAGAGTTAAAAAGTACGTGGTATCAGAGCTTCAGAGTGAGAAGTAAAGCCTCTAAGTCTTTCTGGGCCTCTTTATCCTGAAAGAAACAGACAATCATGCATCAACTTAGATAGGATAAATCCCTTCATTCGCCTAATACTTGCCTATCCACATTTCTTTACTCACAACAGACATAACACAAAACTGCAACAGCCACAAAATATAAAGACTGCATAGTAAGTTAATTTATCAGTGAATACAAAAATAAAGTGAAAACAAGAGCCAGGTGGCAGCCCTCCCTTTACAGCTCTGTTAAAGCACTTAAAATGTTAGCCCACAAACAGCCTTCTCAGCAGACCAGTAAGCTTTTCAGCTTGGGATGTAACTTTTACTGGTGTACTTTGCATAAAGTATTGCCTTCCCTTATACCTGACGTAATCTGGCAACCCAACTGTGTGTAGTTTTTTCTAAACATATTTCTGTGATGTTTGCGAATAATTTATTATGAAACTAAGAAGAAAACATTGGGAAATGTAATTAATGACATAGGTTAGACTGTGGTTTCAGTGCATACAGCCATACCTACCTGTAACAGCCACCATGGACTGACTACACTCTCAATATCTTCCAGTGTTGGTGGGCTCTGCCTATGCTACTGGGTTCTGGGTAGAGTGGAGCCAACGGGGGAGCAACAGGGAAGTGATCTGCTGTGCTCAGAGCCAACACTATATGCACCTCCTGAGGCAGAAGGGAAAGGCTTCTTTTAGGCCAAGGTGTTAAGTGCACAGTTTGCATGGGGCTTTAAACCAAACCCAGGCCACAGAGGTAACTAGTGACATATGTTTTAGCTATTCCATGTATGTTTGGAAAGGGGTACATGCATATAAGTATGTAACCACAGCACAAAAACTCCATTATTCTACCTATTTTTAAATGTCTCTGGATATATAATCCACTCGCTTTAGTCACCACTGCAAAACTTTTAGCTTGCAAACTGCACCTTGGTTTAAAACCACATTTCTCAAAAGTCACCACCTCATACCTGAAAGCTAGTAAGAGTCCAAACACCCAACACATGCACCCATGGGTACTTAACAGTGCAAGTGAAAAGTACCTGCACACCACAGATTTTATGCAAGTATTTCCAATCACAGGGACCAGTAGCGATAATGCCACAGGCAATTCTGAAAGAAAATACTGTAGACAGTCAATGAAGTAATCACTGAATTTCAGGATCACTTCATTATCCAATCAACCAAAGAGCTGGAACAAAATACAGGACATTTTAAAATATATTTTATGGGTGAAGAAATTCCTGCTTCTCTTTATTTTGGTTAGTTGTCTAAAATGTCATGGAAGAACAGAGAAGAATATTGAGATGATAGAAACCATATGCCAGACATGTCAAACTACATTATATTATTGGTCTGGATTAAGGCATTAATACATTAGCTGGACACTTCTCTTGGAGTCACTGCCTTACTCCCACTGGCAACAATAGGCTAAACTATCTGCCTAATCATTTATCAGAGGCCTTAAAAGGCACACACTGCAAAGCCAGCAAGCTCTTGCCAAAATAACTCTAACAGAAGGAAATGTCATGCTGAATTCCGCACCCCTTAAACTCCACGTCACTACTGGCTGCCTGGAGCACCAACCCATTGCTTTCAATAAAAATCGGAAAACTCTAAATTTGTATCAATATCTTGCTTAATTCAGGGAAAATAAACTCTTTTCTGTACGGACTGTGGTCGACTTGTGAAAATGATTCTAAACTCCATTAAACAAAAAAGTAGAAAGACAGATATTGTCCCACGGTATTAAGAAATGGAAAAGTTTAATTTTATCTGGTTCTACTCTTTTGACTCTTTTCTAAGCTGAAAATTGTAAAGATACAGGTTTTCTCATACCTGAATGATGTTTAGCATTTCATGGGATTCTTTACTCACTTTGCAGGATACAGCATTTAAAAAATATATCTTCAAACAACTTTGTATAATTGTCTCTCTGCTTAGAAGCAAAGGATTGTATTGGGTAATGAGCTTTGAAAGTTGTAAAGGTCTCAAAAGTATTGGGCAATCTTCCCTGAATCTTCCTCTGGGCTTAGGAAAAAGAATGGAACAAACCCATGACTGTTCTAAGAACTGTCTGGAGAAGAAACTGCAAACGTGCAAAGCGTTCTACCTCTGGTTTGCCAGTTCTAAACAAGACTACATCAGTAAAAGCAGGAATTATTATTATTGTTGCAAACTACTTAACTGGCTGAATTAATTGAGCCAGCAGCTTCCAGTCAATAAGAACTCATATGGCAAAAGCATTGAAAAAAATCAGTAATGGTATTAAAAATAAGGCTGAGAATGGTCAGTGAAGGGAACTATGATGTCACCTTTGAATAGAGTCCTTCCAGACCAAGAGGTGTGTCACACTAAAAGGAGAGAGAAGCTAGGATTCTGTTCAGTGCACCAGTTTCCAGGTTTAAGGGTGAAAACTTCATTAATGCCCAAAGCTTGACTGTTAATGGAAAGACAAAGCCATAAATCCTCTATTTGGCCAGCTCTCTTCCTTGTTGATTTCTGGGTCTGTGGCTTTCTGTAAATGAACAGTAAGGTTGGCTTTTTTTTTTTTTTAATTATTTTTAAGACAGGCAGGCTCTGATCTCCCTTTAGAATGTGGCAGGCAGAGGAAGAGGTGCAAGTCGTAGGAGGAATGCAATATATTTGCGTCAGTCGCATTTGTTCACCCTGAGGCTTAGTTCAGCACTGACTGAATACGCCATTTTCAACCTTGACTTTCTACTGTCAAGGCTTGCATTTATTAAACACTTATATCATTTTCAGAGTTGAATAGGAGTTCAAAATGTTCTGCAAACTGCTACACAAAAGGTATTCAAATTACAGGGTCAGAGACTGTATTTTTCCTTCTTCCTATTTAGTTGCTTTTCTTTTATGTTTCATCATTCACAGGAGATATGCACATGAAAAAACAGACCTGGGAGGCCAGGGACTGAACAGGGGAAGAGAGGGAGTTGAAAACAAGTGCAAGAAGGAAGACAGAGCTGGTGGGAAAAAGAGAATGTTAGCTTAACTGGAAGTAGTCCACATTTTGACAGTTCATTTCTGCTGAAAAAAAATTTACCGATAAATACATATACACACAGACTTACACATATAAATGTGCATGTAAAAATTAAATGGCAATTAAAGCAAAGACAGAAAGATAATGATTTTACATCTCTGACAATTATTTCCTTATGCACTAAACACACTCAACCCAGGCACTGCACATGTGTACACTTGTTGACAAAGTCCCAACTGTCAACAGAGAACGATACACCCCCATGACCATAACCAAAATGGTTACACCAGCCAACAAAAACATAATTCTGTGCAACCACTGCCAAATCCCAAGCTGACATGCATCCTGTAGGGTTTCATTGAAGTCAGCGGGGCAGATTGGTATATTAAACGAGCTGAGCTGCAAGGGTGGTCCAAAGCTGTACTCTGATATGCAGTAACAGCAATGAGGTGCTGAGAGACACTCCTGCTTTCGGGTACAGCTGTATCATTCCCTTGCAGCTCCAGGAGAAATCCTGGACTGTAACAGAAGAGACTCCCACACATGCACAAGGATTGTCAATTAGAGAGCAAAAGCTCTTGTGGACAATATAAATCACACAGAGCTAAACGTTATCCCTTCTCAGGTTCATGATCAACTCTCACAGATGATGTGACTGTAGTGGGCACTAAAAATTGCATAATACCATTTTTTCCCCTTAGATATTTTGATACACAATGCAATCACCCACTTGCCAGTTTCTATATGACTGCTGTATGTCACAGGTTAGGGCATTTTATGTTCTTTCACATTTTTAGTATCTGCCTCTGGGGATTAACTGTGACTTCTCAAGGCCTTTAGGATTAAGGCAAGCACATCTTTAAAATATGTAGCTGATAATAATTACACATTTTCGGAAATTACTTCAAGTAGAGGGAAAAAATACCCTTTAACACCCAGAAGTCTGTGAATAAACAGTTTAGCTAGTCCAAGGACTGCTGTTGAAAAATTAGAAAACAGCAGAATACAATCTAGAATAATAAACAGCCATGTAAAATTTTTATCCACTAGTTCTTTTCTAATTTAAAAGACTAAGTTTCACCTATAATCTGGCTTTCTTTAACTACTGTACACAATGTGGAGCTTTTGGTGTTCAAGACATTCCCCTCCTTCTCTTTCTGTCTGGCTGCTGCCCCTACCATGATGGGACCTACAACTTTTCTTTCTGCACAGTTATTGCTGAAAGAGCTTGAACACAACCATGCCCCTTCAGAAAGGTACAGCCCCTTCAGAAAGATGCCTGTCGAGGCTTTCCTTCACCCTGCATATTGAGTCCAAGACCATATATTTCAAGATCCTAGAGACATAACCTGGCCCAGCTACACTACAAAAATTAAAAATAGGTTTTTGCAATCTGCAGTGCACCACCACCTCTGTGAACATTTCTCCCACTCTGCTCCTGCATCATGCCCCTGCCCCACATGCCAGCAGAGGAGATAACACTCCGCACCTTGAGGAATCATCAGCTGATCAGTCTTGCTGGACCAAGAGCTATGCTAAACCTGTGTTACCTTTTATAGGATGTTGAAATGAATGTTTTGTGATAGACAGTTTAATCACAGATATGATAAGCTTGGTATTTAAAAGGATAGACTTTATCCTTATGTATGAAACTATGACACCACAAAAAATATCTTCATCACTTTTTGGAATTGTTTTTGGAGGGAGAGAAAGAATAACCAGACAGTGCAAACAAACCTTTTGGCAAAGCTTCAAAAACATGTAGATAGAAAATTGGTCTAATCACTAAGGTAGAGAAATATAGACTGTATTATTTGAAGTGCAAATACAGGCAGTTTCAAATTCTTTTAGCAACTCTTTATCAAATGTCTCATTTTCCCCCAGCATTTTACAGATTAAAATCTGATCTCTTTCTAATGAGATTTTAAAAAGTGCATTCCCTGAGCTTGAAGCACCCACATGGAGAGCATACAAAACCACTAATCAAGGAATATTTTTTAAGTATATTCAAAAGATATTTTATTTTTGGTTGGTGATAGCTGTCAGAAAATTCTTGTTCAACTCCACAAAGAGTATTAGAAGGAAAACAACAGCTAAGAATTTAAAATGAACACAAATCTGACACTTCCATTATTTTGCAATTGAAACACCATCGACTTTTGCTGGCCATTTGGAAAACGAATGTACATAAAATCTAAAGCAACAAGTATGCTCTGAAAAGAATGGTTTTTTGTATTAAGAAGATGATGTTGAGAAAAGAAAACGTTCTGTTTGATGAGCAAACAAAAACATTTTTATAAGGTTAAACCATATTATTCACATAGTTTCAATCGGTAGTTTTTTCACAAAAAAGTCATAATTTGTACCCTTCACTTTAAAAGCAAAAGAAAATTACTTTTTTCTCCTCAAAAACTTCTTAGAAGGACAGCTTACCACAGTAGCTTCAAATGATATCTGTTGGAAATATCACAGCAAGGACTGCTACATATGGTGGCTAGAGTAGTATTTCTTGAAAAATCTTGAAAATCCAGATATACAAATGGTCTGTTGTAATAGGAACAGCTAATGGGTGCTGAAGTTTATACTCTGACCTCCCTTCCATCCCCCTGTAACTCCTACTCTTTTCCTTACCTACAATATTAAAAATGAAATTAATAACCAGAGAGATTATGGTGATGTAAAAAAAAGTGTAAGAAAATCGTATGGGCGTGATTTCTCCTCAGCAGCTGCAATCCTGTGTAAACATTCAGCCATTGTTCCTGCCTATTATTACATTTACCTCCTCTTTCACATGAGTTTCAGATGTCACTGAGGCCGAAGGCAGAGTCTTTAACAAGTCTCTGCTTCCTGCCATTCTACACCTGTAAGAAGTGAATGCCGTAATGACCAATTTCTGTAACATCTAAATCTCTCTCACTTGTTAATTTCAAGTCTGAATTGCCATAATTTGTACTTGCTGGGAAGGACTGAGTGTTTTAAATCACCAATAATTTTGTAAAAGACAGTCTAAACTTCAGGGAAGTTTTTATCTGCATTTTAAGTACGACTCTCAGCAACTCTCCATACAAATAGATTTCCTTTGCATTTTTCCTGCTTTGCTGTCTTCGTCTCTTCCAAGACTACACTTTTTGTAAGGTAACTGCTGCTTTATAGATTCATTTTCAAAAAAGTGTCATAGAGACCAGAACCCTGAGATTTTAACCCCTTTCTCTGCTAAGCTGTTAATTCCTTTGTGGTGAGCTTATTGGTCCTACAAGCACAGAGTTCACTCTCATACCCATGCTCGTCACCAGATACAAGAAAAAATTTCTTGATTATTATACTTCATAATCCTACATTGAGACTTGAATTTTCTTCAAGTTCCAGCCTTGAAAGTACCCAACAATCTTTGTTATAAACAAGAAATTAGTGTCTTATTCCCCTTACAAGCAAAGCACCATGTGTTTAACCACGCACACACACATGCACACGTGCTTTGCCTTCCTATATGCAAGACAGACACTCGTGTTTTTAAAATTAAATTTCATTTTTGTCTTCAAATTTAAAAAAAGTAATCTTGTTCCATCTCAGTAGTCTATCACATCTGGTTTCAACAGCCCTTCATGTAGTCACACTCACCAAGGCTTTGAGCACACTACAAAGTAACGTGTCTCAGTAAGGGTAACACAACATCCACTAGAAGAACAGAACAGCTGTGAGGCACTTCACAATAATTCACAGCAGTCCTGAACATTAGGATCTCTTTTACTGAAGGGGTAAATATTTCCCAGGACCCTGAGGTTATCCACCTGGGTAGCAACCAGAGAAAAACTGGACAATTTAATGTCCCATGCACCTCCAGCAGTGAAGCACCATTTCACTATTTATGGCCAAGGAAGAACTGTATGATTCATTGGAAGTTTTTGTTTAGAGAGGATAGAAAAAGGTCTCTTAAGTTGCACTGTAACACCAGTTTTGTTTTTTCAGATGTAATTTTCACCAAAACTCATATATTTCCTTTTAAAATAAAAATAATGCATAGACTGTTAGGTTAAAAATGTGCCAAACTATTTTTAAAACCTGTCCTAATTTTAAAAATCATCCTGTAACTCTTAACTTACAGGACTTACAGGAGTCGTTCAGTCAGAACTTGCTTCTTCTTTTACAATTTCTGTACTAACCTTTTTAAGACTCATAAAAGGGTTGAAACTGGCCATCTGATTTTTTTTTCTTTAGCAAGAATTAGCTATGTTTGGAAGCCCCTTTACCCCTTGAACTAAAACATATTCTGTAAGTAGTAGGACAGATGCACAGAAGGGATATTTGGATGTGATACAACATTCAAGTAAAAAATAATATCACTTAACTCAAAATGTTACACAAAATGAATCCTAAGGAAAGGGTCAAAGAAGTGTCCTGAGTTACAGCAGCTGAGAATTTGACCTGAGGATTAAAATGAGCTATGGGCTACTTTACTGGTGCCAAGCACCTCTGGTTCCCCGAAGTCACTGGAAACTGTGGATGCTCAGAAGCAATATAAAGTAAACCACTGTCTATGATTATTTTTCTGCAGGATGATTTGTATCATGAAATACTATACATTTCCTCAATGTGGCACCTTTCCAGCAGCTTTGTCTCTCAGTCTGCTCCTGATTTTATGCCTTTATACAAATACATGTTTCTCAATAGGAGCCAACATTTAAAAACAATAAAGGAATTTCCCTGCTTGAAGAAAGAGAGAAAACTCACATGATTACACATGGGAATGATGGGTTTCACATGACTCTGACAACATACCATGCTGCTGACAATCTTGAGATCCTGTGCTGTGGCAAACTGAAAGAAATCCTCTGACTGCTGTTGACCTGTGGTTTTTGTTTCAGACCACGAACCTCATCTTCTACAAGGCTGTAGTCAATTCAGGCACTTTATCAGCATCCATTTATTGCTGTCTCCCTAATGCCTCCTTAGTCTTATTACAATCTCTTCCCTCCCTTAAACTAATCTGACTAAATGTTATTTCTACGTACAGCTCCAAGCCCTAAACCACTTCATTTCCAACATGTTTTTCCAAAAATCACTAACAGTCCTTCTCTAACACAATAACCAAAACAACATGTAATACTTGAATTCAGATGGGATCTGAGGTAACAGCATCAGCAGACTTTGTGTTCCAGATCTTCATATCACAGTAATTCCTTTCAGTGTGCACTTGGTTTTACCCTGTGCTGACTGCTTGGTTGGTTTTTTTAAATCAAATTACTTACTATTGTCCTAATGCCATATTTTTCTGGACTCTTTTTTCTAAACCTCACTCAAAACACATCACAAGTAAACAAGATAAAGGAGACAAATCTGTGATATCTATAGAATTAGTCAAAACAGAAGAGGTCAAATCATCTTGTCTTCTTCAGACTGACAAAAGATTTTTGGGGCCCAGTTGACACTCTTTCTTCTGTTCACAAACCCATATTATTCTTACTCTCATTACCATCATTGCTTGCCAGAATACATACACCTACCCCTCAGACTGCTCCTGAATTCCTGCTCTCACCTCAGGGTTACCCCTCCTTCTCAGGTCTGCTAACACTTCAGAAATGTGATGGGGTATTAAACAGGCAATTTATAGCAGTCTTTCCTATGTTCCATAATAGGCAAGCTGAAGGTATATTTTAACAGTAAGTAAATAATAAAGCAGAGTTAAAATATTGCTTATGTCATATCTGTACCAATACATATTTAAAGAAACACTGAACGTAAGCAATGATTACTTAATTTATGATTGGTACATACTATAACCTGGGCCAAAAAATAAGGCCACCCAGGAGCAGCGGCTGGTGAGGCATGCAGTGGTCTTTCTTCCCAGCAGGAACACTTGACATAAACATGTTAGTGCTCCACACACAGCATTTATTGTCAATCAAGTTACAGAGCTATTTAATGGTCTTTAACTTCAAAGAATTTAATGGGATAGGGCCAATTCCTCTCTGAGATCACCTCTCTCTCTGTACCACATCTGCTGTGCTCAAAGGGGGTCCCTTAGGCTGACAAAGCTCAGGTTTGAACTTGTCACACTCTAGGATGGTAAGATGTTTCCAATCATAGGTTAGTCATTATGGAACTTGCTTCAGAGATCAGACAGAGTGAACCTTCTTGCCATGACTTGGTTTATATTTGAGAAATTAAATAACTTAAAATCTCTCAAATATTGGTAGAAATATTGTGTTCACATACATAAAAACACTCTGAAGGGCCTAAAGAGGAATCTAATAATCTCTTAGAACAACCTATGTTCCAGCAGATGTAACTGGAAGAACTGTGCCTCTTAACTGCACAGTGGCTGAAGACAAAGGTTACCTTGAATAACTCATCTTCCTCTGCTGCAGTCAACATACTGCCCTTGACAAGAATCACAAACCGCGGCTTTCAGGAGCAGAGATAGAGACTGTGGGGCAAAAATCCAGAATTCTTTCAACTCAGAAAAATGTAGGTCTGGGGCAAAATTTCAGCACAGCTATAGAGTGACACATGCAACTCCTTGTGCTTAAGATGGTCTAATGAAGTGGGTTGAATTACAAAGAGTGCAATTCAGTTTCTGATACAGACAAGTCCCTGACAGTTCCCTAAACAAAGATTTTTTTAAAGCTGTTGATACAGACAACTGTAATGAGACAACCTAGAGTGGAGGAAAAAGGAAGGTTCTGTATTCAGAGGAAAAACTGAAACATTATGTTATTACCGACAGTGCAGTAATGGATGCCAAAGACAAGAGAGCAGTCACAAGGGAATAAGTTATCACTCTCAATACCCACCTCATTAGTAACTGAGAGAACTGACAGCGCAGAATCACAGTACTTCAGTGCATTGTTTTTCTGGCCAAGATCTTTATAGCACTGAGAAGAAAAAACATTTTGTTTCCAATCAGACCACTGTAGGAATACCAGAGTCTACAAATCATTATTTTTAAAAGAACTTGGTTACCTTTGCCAAATACACATAATTGCATTTGGAATATCCTGGATGCATTTCTTCTGCCTAGATAATAAAAAACAGGAAAGAAAATAGACTTAAAACTTGTGTGATGGGATTTATGTGGTCTGCATAACATTTTTAGTAATGCACTACACTTCCTCAAACATCAGACAGAATCATCCCTACTGTGTGTAATGCAATCTGTTTAGCAATTCAAAAAAAAAAATCAAGAAAACAAGAAAACCCTAAACTCAAACCCTAGACCAGGCACAATAGATGCTGACATTGAACACATAAAAATGTTCTGTACTCCTTGCTTTCCTCTCTCCCAAGTGCTCTGTAAAGACATCAGGTCATTCTGTACAAGATCTATCAGACACATGCACTTTTTTGAATGACACTGCTCTCTCTAGATTATTAATAATTATTTCCTTGTCAAAGAAATTAGAAAGCAACCAACCATTCACACTTTGCATAACAAGTAACAAACTGGGTTAATCAACTTTACAATTATTTCTCTTCCACAGACCCGTATCATCTAGTTCTGGGTACACATTTCTTTTCACACTACCACCTTCTGAAAAGTTCAGGTTGTTAAAAAAGTTCAAGAATGTCTTCCTTTTAAAACACACCAAGGACATAGAAGCTTGCAAGATGAGTAAAAGCCTTGCCAACTATCTACTAGCCAAGAAGCAGTTTTAATCAACAAACAGCTTCTGGAGAGAAAAGTTACATCAGTGAAATTTATAGTAGCTGTAATCCTTGGACCAAAGCAATGCTGCTTTCACCACAACCGTGTAGAATCAAGCAATTGAAAAAGAAACCCAAACAGTTGTCTTTTAGACAGTAATTTAATTTTTGTTGCAGAAGATGACTTAAAACCACAGTCACTCTGCAGCCCACCACAAAATGCCCTGAAGCTAAAGTAAATGTTTCAAATTATTCCTACCACTTTTGGAATGTGACCTTAAAGATAAAATCTCTTAAACTGGGAAGATGGCAATGTATTGTACCGTCCAAAATTCAGAAGACCATTCCTTCTTTGAATAGACTAAGAACAGAGAAAACAAGCACTGCTGAAAGTGACCAAAATATGCCTGTCCAATCCTTTGAGAAACTTTCTGAAAGTCATTGTAAGGATGGAAGTTTATGCTTTGAATTCAGTCAAGTGAAAAACTTGTACGCTTTTCAGCTCCAGAAGTAGAACTGATTCCTATAGAAGACATTGAAAGATAGATTTATTTTATTCATGTGGTGTTTTCTTATAACTGTGTGTTCAAGTAGAATGCCCAGGAACACGGATGTGTATGACACAGCCTTCTTTTCTAATTCACTACAAAGGTAATTTCATCTCCACAAGTAAGAAACACTTCTACTGAAATTCAACAAAAAAAAGCTTCAGATCAGAAAAAGAAAAGCTTCACAATGTTTAAGTTTCCCTTGCCCATGTTAACCCTCCTACAGAAATGGGCAAATCATCAATTATCACTATGATTAATTTGTTTGAAGGGAATATAAAACTAATCTATATCCATCTCACATTATATTCAGTAACTATTAACCATGTCAAGTAATTGAAGAATCCTCAAAACAAAAGAAAGAAAAGAAAGGTGCTAGCCAGTCATCTCCAAACTAATTTTAAAACAGAAAAGAAAAAATATTTTATTAGAGAGCTCAGTGGTGTTTAGAAGAGCCCTGGATCTATAGCTACTGAACACAGTCTGTTCAACAGACTTCTTGACAAGAGTCACAAACAGCAGCTGGTAAACAGCCACATAGGAAAACCGTTGGCTAGGACGTACCTTAAGGAAATTCTGCAGTGCTTCTTCTACTGTTGAAGTTGGTGGAGTCCCAAAGAGAGCAGTGGCTACCTTCTTTTCAATCCAAGACAACTGAGCTACCTATAATAAAAAATTAAATTAAAAAGTCAGATGTCTTCAGTTTTACAGTAAATACTGTCTTGAGTACTGTACTACTTACATGACATATTTTGCAAAAGAACCTGTAAAGGAATGCTTTATACTGCCAACTTGCCAGCTACAAGCAGTCTTTTGGATTTTGGATTCTGTTAACAGGAAAATATGCACATATGACAAAATACTAGGATCCTTGATACAAGATTATTCCCATATAAAAAGCTTAAACTACATTTTAGGTTTCATAAGACCTTGCCTGTTTTTAAAACTGAAGGCTAGGAATAGTGCTTGAAACTTGTTAAGGTTTTCAAGAGAAAGTTTAGCATGATAGTCTATGTACTTGACAAGTTTTCAGCATTATGAAAAGCTGTTGCTACAGTAAAAATGTAAGTGCTTTTGGTGCTGGTATAACAAGTTCATTTATTACACAGAAGCTGGTGACAGCCACTGTTAAAAAATAGGCTTCGTTTTTTCCTCTTCAAATCTGACAACGCTTGCCTAAGACCTCTTCTCATTTTGGCAAGATGGACTGCTGAGAAAGGACTTTAGGGAACTGTCATATTCCCACACAACGCACATGACTTCTTTCCTTACATATACACCTGACAGAAACTGCTCTGGTTACTGCCATAAGGTACTTGGCTACATCACCCCAACATGGCAAAACACATCTCACATCTATAACAAAGGGTGGAGTTGCTAGGAAATGCAATGTAAGAGCAGAGCCTGTTTAAATGGAGAAGTGAAGCCACTTTCCTTTGGACACTTCTACCACATCTGTAAAGAAAAATCAGGACTTTTTTCCTTTCCATAAGTATTTGAACCACTGCCCTGATGGCTCCTGTCACAGAGTACAACTGAGTTGAAAAATGGGAAAAAAACAAGGTTCTGTATTTTCTAGCCTGATCTATGCAGAGGCAACACAGAAAAGAGATATATACAGGAAAAGAAAGAGAGCCTTTCATCAGAGACCTGGAGATGAAATACGAGTCACATATGGACATCTCTTTTCAGAAAGAGCTGCAACTCAAATAACAGAGTTCAGCCTTGAAGTCAAGTTGGTCCTACTGCTGTAAAAACTAAAATGGTTTTGGATAGTTTTAGATTATTCCTGCCTCATTCCCTAGCTTCCCAATATCTGCAGGGCTGTTGCTGCTCCCCCTACCTTCTCCACCTAAATCCAGCAATTATCCAGTAGATGTCAGTTAATAATTGTAAAATATAAGAATCCACCCACACAGAATTATCCACAGCCATCACCCAGAATGCTTCTCTTTTGAACAGACACCAAGCTCTATGTATTTCTTGTTGCAAACTGCCCTAAAAATACCATTGCTAGAAATACAGGTCAGCATGCAACAGGAAAATTCATAGAACCATGTTTTCTAATCTGGTCCCAATGTCTCTAGCTGGATAAGAGCAACACTGCTTGGAGAAACAACATTAAGAAAATAAAGCTTTTGCTTTCATTCTCTCTCACATGTCCCAACTTCAAGCTTCTTCTAAGGAAATAAAGTATTTTTTACAAAAGCTCTCCAGCAATCCTAGAGTTCTTACTCACTGAAGCAACAAGGTATTTACATCTGCAGTGCTTTCACACTGTGTTACAAACTTCAGCATACTGCCTTAAAACTTCAAATTGTAGCTATGTATATAATTTCTTTCCACATTTCATTTCCCTTACCGTTATATAGTTTCTAGGACATATTCTGCAAGAGTCATTAAAAGCATTTTTGCAAAAGTGCTGTTTTCTTCATGCTAATCTCCTGATGCAGTGTTCTTTCTTCTTTTGGAAGAGAAAGGGGCTTTTTATATTTCTAGGTCCATCACATCAATATAGAAGTAGCTTACAGAGTGAGGAAGAGAGGAGAAAAAAATAAAGGGAATGGATATGCTTACACTGTTCTCTGCAAGACCACACAACACCCCGGAGATACACAGATACAATTACCATACTCATGTCTGCTGTTATGCAACAGTGAGGAAACAAAATTGCAGTTTTTCCATGTGGAGTTATAATTAGCTATTGAAAACACAAGTTCTTCCTGGCAGTTGTTTTATTTTCTTACGAGATTTAATCAGAACTGATTTACTGAGGTTTTAGTCTTTATTTTGTCTGGCATGGGTGCTGCTTTGCCCTATTCAAACTTTTAAAAAGCCCAAACATACATGCACTTGGCCATTTTTATTTTACAAATCTCACCAAGATAAAACAATGTTAAAAGTGAAATGCATGTAAGCACATTTCACAGAAAACCACTTGCACTGAAAAGAGGTTGTAGGGAGGTGGAGGTCACTCTCTTCTCCCAGGTAACAAGTGATGGGACCAGAGCAAAGGGCCTCAAGTTGCACCAGGGCAGGTTTAGACTGGATATTAGGAAAAATCTCTTCACTGAAAGAATAGTCAGGCATTGGAACAGGCTGCTCAGGGAAGTGGTATAATGGCTATCCCTGGATGTGTCCAAAGATGTGTGGATGTGGCTCTTGGGGCACGGTTTAATGGTGAACATGGCAGTGTTTGGTTAACGGTCTTTTCCAACCTTCATGGTTCTATGATTCCGTGACAACAGTGAGTTTTCTTTCTTTCTGTGTGCTCTCTCCACCATTACACTTTGTAACTATTTCAGAGATAGTCTGAGAGTTCTCTAATGTTTTGAGCGGTGAGACTGATATGCCAGTAGCTTGATGTATTCATTGCAGCTAACTCTAGCCATCCATAAATGAAGTGCCTAGTTCATGCAAGTTGTTCAGCTTCCTTGCATGATCAATACAGACAGAGGCAATTCCATTAGGCAATTCCTATTCTCCTACATTAGCTTAGGATGAACGCTCCTCTTTTTCTCTTCTTTTTTTCCTTCAACTGCAAAAGGAGTGCAGACAATTGTATTTTGTGGGTTGCTGAAGACAGGTGAGGTGAATCCCATCAGAACAGCTTAAGTGTACCCTGTCTGAATCTGTCTGCACCCTGCTATACTGAGCTGGGAAAAATGGAAAAGAACCTGTTTTATGCAATACACAGAACTGTGTCCCAAAGCAATAATGATGAACAGGAAATTATACCCTTCCCCTCAGTGCACATAAGCACAGTCTTTAATTTGAAATAACTTTATTAGAGTAAATCTTACGCCACCTTCAGTGAAATGGAAACAATTCCTACTATACCAACTAACTTTATTAAGCATTCTCTGTGTGTGAGCAAGCACAGGGAACAGAAACCCTGCTCAGCATGCTCTAGTGTAGCGCAAATTTGACTTCTACAGTAAAGGTTACTCCAATAGTGCAAAGTATATCTGGAGGTCCATACAAAATCAAGTATAAAAAGAGTGTAACTGTCATCAACTACAGCGGAACCATGATTTCACTTTAATGCATGTTCCAAAAGTGGTAAAAGACAGCAGAAAGTAATAAGAAAAACAGCTACTGCAGCATGTAATAGCTACAACAACAAAAAAATTAAAGAATGAAGATTGCCTTTGCCCTACAGATGATTTCCAAATGTTAAGTGGGTTTTAGTTTTTTGGTCTCCTAAACCCTGATGTCAGTCCTGCCAGCAGCCTGAAAATTCACAGGAACACTGTGTTTCCACAGAATATCAGGTTTTAATGTATTGGGTCACTCATTGCTACCCAGCTGCCATACAAAGAGTTAGTCCCACTCAATCAAGAACGAGAAAAAAGGGCCTGAGGGACCATCAGCCAAGTCCTGAACTTCCTTAGGACTGCAGAGGAGTGGGTCATAATGATAGCCTGGCCTCTGCCAAGGAGAGGAGGCCACTCTTCAGTATCCCAAAGCAAACAGAGATGCTTGTCTCAACCAACCTCTCCCATAGATCTGTCAAAGAACAAGCAGTCATCCACTTATTCTACCTAAACCTCCATCACTACTAGAGATGGAAGAAAGGTAGCCGCAGAGTTAAACTGCAGCTGAACATGAAGGTCATATTTAGCTCTCTCCTATCAGGCCTCTTGTTTCTCTGAAGACCAACGCAGAAACATGGTTCTCCCTTAAATACTGGGAAAATGGATTTCCTAACATCCCTTTCTCTTCCTTAGCCTAAGATCATCAAAAATCATATATATATATGATTTGAGAAGTACATATATACAATGGAACACTGGCTGGGGTTTTGTATTCTATTTGTTTTTTATGAGACACAAACCCTATCCAGTAACAGTTCTTTTCAAATTCAGGATGTTTGTACTGAGAAAACTAATCCATTTGGATTAAAAAGTCATCCAAGATTGACTTTCAGCCCTATACAATACCCTCCTCCAATGCTTCCTTGCTAATAGCTCACTGAAGACATATTACACAATTATCTTCCATAAAGGAAAATCACCTCATTGATCCAGCTTCAGTAAAATATTAATGACACCTAATTAAATATCCCAGAGAGTTTCTTTTTCTTTTTCATTATAATATATTAATTTAAAATTGTATTAAATAATTTCGCAATGTTTTGACTTCTGGAAGAAATTAAGTAACAGGACACCAGTTTTAAAATACTGGCTTCCAAAACAAATATTCTCTTTCTTGCCAACTGAAAAACCAGGACAGTCTGCACAGGCATTTAGGTATTTATCCAACTTGAATTGGGCTTTTCACTTTCCAGTAGGGGAAGCAGACTTACAGAGCATACAAAGGAACTGGATCTATTGTTCTCTGATGTAACCAAAACAGATACTGAGATACACCAGAGACAAATCCATTACATGGCATGTAACCTGCAAAAAGAAAATCCCAAGAGATCTCATTTTTAACACCCTCCTGGCATTTACCAGAGACTCTGATCCAGTTTCACAAGTATATGCTAACTGTTTTGTGCCTGTCCTGTAATGGCAAACAGACATAAGTCTTAAATAGATAGTACTCTGTTTTATAAGCTATTTGAAACATTAAAACAGTAAAAACATACCCCACCAAAATTATAAAGATTTATCAGATAATTGTGCCCAAAACTCCATGGAAATAAAACTAATTCCTATATGCACCATGTACCACAGATCCATTTACTTCTGTATACACAGCAGGTCTCACAGGCAAAATTTTACCCATCATGACATCTATGGCATGACTGGTGAAAATCTTGCCTATCTGATTGCGATACCAGATGTAATTTTCTAACACTGCTGAGATGATTCTATGATCTTTCTCTTTTGTATAGCTCTACTGACTTTATAATGGTAAGAGAAATAAGAAACAGCAAAAATTGATTTTTAGACGAGGTGGCGCACAACTGTCACTGGCTCTGCATCGCAGACAAATGCCAGCTGCTGTGAGGGCAGTGAAAATATAGCTCATCTTTTCTGCTGGAAGGTGCTACAACACTGCTACAACAGCTTCACTTCTGGCCTAGCAAGAATAACTGACGAGTAAGAAACTTTGCAGTGCTGAATCACTGCTCTTTGCAAAGTACTGTGTTACGCTGAGGAAGGTGAGAAGTGGCAGTCAGAGCTAAATTCTGGCAAAATTCCACAAATCAAATAGTTTTTACCTGTATAGCGTGCAGTCTCCGGATATAGATTTCAGCCTTCAATAAATCTTCATTTCCCTCCACTATACATTTTACCTAAAAGTCTTTTCAACTGGTTTTCATTTGTGAAAATGAACTGTAACCCTGAGTTACACCTGAAGCATCCCCTTTTACAATCCCCTATGTAATTTCTAATTTTTTGAGTTTGTCATCCCCAAAAAAGTGCTAGATGATAGTAATAAGATCCCCTAACATTAAATAAGGAGTGAATGGGAAATGTCTGACTGTATTAAAAAGACTTAAATACATTTCACAGAAGTGTTACCAAAGCCTATAAAGTTATCTTTTTTAACTACACTGCTTCAGTAAAACAATATGTGATGAAAATTAGACAAAAATACCCTTGGAAGCAATACTTGAGAAAGAACAAGTATTGGGCCAATCCTAACCTGACCCTAAAGTCAGGTAGGCTAAATGTAAAAACTAACCTTCTTGCCTCAGTCATCCCTTTTTCTTCTTTAATTCTCTCACATCAGACAACACAACCTTCCCAGCGTCAAGCACAGCGAGACTGAACATTAAAAACAGAGGGTCTAAGAGGAACATTTATCACTCCAGCTACAGGTACCTGTATAGAGGAGCAATGAATCAATTTTTCAAGCACTCTATCATAATCTATACCCTGACAAAGTATTTGGAATCAATGCCACAGCCAAAGTCTTTTTTGGGGATAATTACCACAGCGTGAAACACCACAGTCTGCAGAATAGGACCAAGGAATTTGGCACATTTTCCACAAGTTCCTACAACTACCTATAACATACACCTGGCCAAAACCTCTATTAGTGGATCAGCTCAGAAACCTACTCATATAGTCTGGTAAAACTAATGAGAATATCACCAACCTCATCGGGCCATGATTAAGATTCAGCTTCTATAATAGTGCCTCAAAACTAATGTTTTCAAATGACCTCATTCTGCCACTGCAAGTGTGCAAAGACAGTAAGATTTTAAGAGCTGACAGCCCCAGAAACTAAAACAAAATGTTATTCAATCCTATACTTGCATTTATTTGTACTACAAAAATCTGTTCTGTGTGTTTCAGGTTACTATTTTGTAATGGCAGTCACAGAAAACAAGAATTTTAAAAAAGAAGAAAAAGCGAAATCTGAAATCAGTCCTTAAATATTTCAGTGGCTACATCCGTTTAGGTAGATTATTTCACTTAATGAAATGCAGGTCAGGTCATTATCTAAAGCAAATGCTAATATGTGGTTTTAATGTTTAGTAAGGAAGCCCTGCATAGGTGTTGCAAGTGTGGAACGTGAATTTGTAATGATACAGTACAACAAACCACACCTATTACTCAGTCAGGAAGTAGTGACTATCATGAAAATGGAACAAGAGTAACAAAAAGTGCAATGAGAACAAAGTGAAGTATACTGAGATTATATGCCTCCAAAAAGCAGCAGCTCGCATGAGAAATAACCCATGAAAAACATCTGGGAGAGTTTGACATAAATGGAAGCTGCAGTTCAGATGTTGTACACAGCATAGTACAAAAGTGCTAAACAATCACTGGTAAGACAGATGCCCCTGAGAGGCAAGACAGCAAGCATACTATAGTACCATCTTCATCAACTTATTTTTGCATAGATAGTGATGCTATTCAAGAATACAGTGTGACAAAAAGAAAAATGCCAAGTTCTTCGAAAAAGTTGGTGTCATTCCTTATTCAAATCAAAGGAGAAGAAATATAGTTGCTGAAAGCTCTTTTGAAGTTAAATATATAATCTGAAAAAAAACTGCTGAAGGATTACTTTGCATTAAATCCTGTTGCAGATAAAGACAAAGTCTGGAATGTATCACAACAACTCCTTCCTTACAGTTTGCAGGCATTTTGTATTGACTAGCATTGGAAGTATCCATTAAAAAAAGGCAGGACTGGCATTCACTGTGCTTAGCAGTTATTCTGAAAAGTCTTACAGCCATCTTTTACAGTATGGACTACGAAGAACAATTTCTTCTGAGCAAGGATTCCTCACAGCACCAGAAATGAAGCAGTAAGGATAGCCAACTGATCCCTCAAAGATGTAGGCTAAGAATAAGACAACTCTCATTCTAAAGCACAAGTATAATTTTTCTAAAAAACTGATTAACAGCTAAACTTGTAAACCAATTATTTTATTTTTTCTTAAATGAATACTTATCAGCGTGTAATCTATTATAATATAATACAATCTTTATAATATATAAATAAAAATATAACTAAAGTAATCTTTAAAATCACCTGTTGTACTGGCATGACACAAATTACTTCTCTTGCAAAACTGTTTGGTGAATTATGGATTTTTATGCCTGAATCTTTCTTGTGACATTCTCTTGGAATTTACCAAGCCAGTATGGTAGCCTTGCTGCCACAGACATAATGTGCAGCATGTAAGTGTCTTTCACTTAAGTTATGGATGGGGAATACAGTTACCAAAAGGCTATGATAGCAGCCCAAGGTTACCCCAAAGGTTTGTAGCGGAACAAAGAACTGAAATCAAGAGATTGCCCTTCCTCCCTTCCAAACATCAGTTACTTTTCATTCATGCATTCAGGTAAAAAACTTGAACACAACAGTGAGGGACATACAAGCACAGCTTACCTATCTATATTACAGGATAAGTGCTGAGAGCAACACACTTCTGGTAGTTGATTCAGGAAATGTAAATGTCTGCTTCATTTAGCTCAAAACACCTACTTAAATAAACACTTACTTTGTCTTAAGTCCCAATATTTAATCACAAATGCATTATCATTTTTCAGTATACTCAGTTCATATATTAGATAAATAAAACACAACTTACTGAATAGCACCATCTTCCATTGAGGTAATATAAAAAGGGATCTTGAGGCTTAAGTTCAATCGCCTTGTCTAGATGCTCCTATTGGAAAGAAAATTAGTATCCCTTTAGATGTTTGTTTGACAACTGTGTTTCCTTTCTAAGTAGTTTGCTGCAAGTCAGAAACAAATTCAGTAATTCTCTTCTGCTGCAATTCTTTTCTAACAACCTAAAAATATATTAACTAGCAAACCCCTTCCTCATGGAGGGAAACCACAAACAAAATTATTTAGTAAAGTTGCACACAATGCAACAAGGCATGCCATATTTAGAACATGACTAAGCAACTCTAAAGTTCAATCAAATAACTCAAGAACTTTTGTCATAAGAAAAACAACAACTTCAATTAAATTAATTTCATTTACAGTTAGTATTAGAAAAATCACAGATCAAATAAGTGAGGAACCAATCATTCTCTTTGATAGATCTTGTATGTCAGCACACATCACTGAAGCACAGTCTCTCCCACCTTAGAACGTGACTGCTCCAATGAAATGGTACTTGACACAACAAACTTTTACTATAATGTGAAATTCAAAAAATAAAATGATTCTGTTCATAGTGAAACTATAAAACCTAGGAAATATCTAATGAGGTCCTTCTTCCAAAATCATTTTTATTACAGGTCATGAGCCTCTTTATTCCCCTCTTTAATTTACTAAAGAAAGCTTTTATCGCTCAACCTAAGTTTGAAGAAAAAATACGTCATTTCACCCCTAACATTTGCCTCTCAAAATAAATTTCACTTGAACCTTTCTTTTTTATCCCCCAGATATCTTTCTAATTCAGCCAGTCACAAAAATATTTGAGTTATACAGATCTAAGAGACTGTTATGCTATCATTTTGTCCACAAACTATTCAGATAGGAGCTACGTTTTCATACTACTATTTTCCCAAATCCTTAACATTTCCACACAATTCAACAGATTTCAGTATTTATAGTGAGGAGGAAAACCTCCCTGAAAAGGTTACTGCTCATACCAGGAACTCCTAAAACTCCATCCTTACACAGCTGCAACACTTACGTTATTTGTCATTATCCCTTCGTTCCCAGCTTGTCCCTGTGCTTGGGGCTTAGCTCACTTGGTACAGCTCAGATGTAATTTTTGCTCTCTCACAGGAAAGCTCTGCCACACTCCAAGTCCTAACACAGACATGATGTGACAGGAACCCAGACCAGGCATTCCCCAGGAACTGGAACATGTCTGCTGCCTCTCACTGACACCCAGAAAGGGGGGACACCAGCTTGGAAGGCAAGGGATGGATGGAAAGTGTCTAAGCAATGCTGAGGACAAGGACGGGGAGAGTAGCACATGTAACACAAGTAACTAAATCTAAAAAACACAATTATCTTCGAAAGGACAGTGTTAAAAAATACATTACTTAAGGGTGGCATGAAGGATGATTGCAGAACTGTGTTAGTTGATTATTTACTATTTCATATGTTTTGATTTTCTAAACAGAATTGTTATTCCCTTTTCCTCCCCCCTTTGACTACAAAATAAACCAGACATCTTAATGCTGTTCCCAGAATCCTACCTCAGTTCTTATATTGTGTAATCATATAATCTATTTGCATGTATAAAAATAACTTTTTCGCTTTAACTTAAGCACCAAAATAGACCTGTGAGGCTGAATTACTGTGTTGGAATAGTCTGTCTTTGACACTATATAAGGAAATAACTTGAAGGAATAGCTTTAAAAAAAAAACCAACCCCAAATCCTACAAAAACATACCTTAAAGAGATAACCATTCCTGATTTTGTTTTGTACACTTTCAAACTGAGACATATAGCCACACATAATTGCAAACCTGAGAGGGGAAAAGAAAAACACACACACATACTTTTTGTGATTTAAATAAACCTTTGAATTAAATTACAAAATATTTCAATACCTAATTCACAGATTAACACTTGGGGTTGTTTTCCATCTTGATAGCTGGATGGAAGTTTGGCATAAGATATACATATTCAGGAGCAGACAAAAACACAGATCAAAACAAAATAATAACGGAAACAAGAAGAAGTTTAAATGACACTATCTGGGCTGTCAGTGAAGTGAAAAAACAGATTTCTCCTCTTGTGTTTCTACCATATAGTTCAGAGTATGACACTTCCAGACTGGCTCTACCATTGCCAGCAGTTTGACACATTGTGCTCTGCATTATACTGCACTGGGAACATCAACACCGTCAGCTGCAGAACCTCACCTGGGAAGGCAAATACTGGGGGTGTGCTCAGTAGGAAGCTGCACACACAGAATGTTCACAGCTGTCTTCTACCCTTTTCAAGCACCTTGGTGCATTCCTGCACTTCTGGTATTCTTCTAATATCTTCAAAATTACCTAAAAACATACACACATGTTCTGCTCTAAGAGGATCACTACTGCTATCACTAGATCATTATTATTTCTATTATTATTACTATGATTATTGTAAATTTGGGAGACTGATAAAAGAACTGTGAGATAATTTCTATAGAATATTTGTATTGTTAAGCAGGTATAACTGAAAATATTTTCAGAGGTCCCCATCTATAAAGATTCAGATCTCCTAAGCAACACTGCTGCTTTATTGACACTCCACCTAAATTTCTATTGCTTTCTTCCTATTACTTTAACAATTACAGAACCTCTATGCATAAGGAATCTTTTGCACAGACATCAAGTGTACTTTCCTCGGACCTATTTTCATTGGTATTAAGACAACTTTGTATTTCTGTATAAAACTAACAGAACCATCAAAGAAATAGTTAAACAGTCAAAACTCATGTACATTATTTTTCTAATTTTTCAGAATTTTGCTTTCTTACTAAATATTTTACAATGCAATACCAAATCAAAGGAAAAAATAATCTTAGAAGAGGGAAAGCCAAAGACCAGAGGAAAACATGAGTTATGCAAGAAGCTTATTGAGTTAATTATGGTAACAGAACCACAATCTGTATGGCACACACAGGTTTTAAGCATTACTAAACATCAGCTTTCTTGAATTTCTTTATATAATGTAATTATTCAAGCTCCAGTGAATCCTCATTAAAACATCAATTAAAGAAATTATTTTATTGCTTACAGTTATACCTAATGGTTTTAAGTTAGAAACACTCATGCTAAAGGTCATTACATTTTTTGGTCAGCAAGTGTTCCCAGGTAAGGAACGGAGTCAGCATAACAACAGCAGTTAAATTTGTAAGAGCTTCAGACAGACTGTCAAACACTGTTGAGCAGGATGTATGTTGTGACCAATGTGCACTGGACAAAATCCAGCTAATGGCAGCTCTACTGCTGATAGAGCCGCAGTGGAAGCGCATTTTGTATGGGAATGAGCTGCAATTGAGGGAAAAAGCAAGAGGTGGGGGTCAGGAAAGTTCAGGTATTTAGAAAGAGGGGGAAGGTACTGAAAACTTCATTAGGTTTAAGTAACTCAGGCAACATTGCCCCTATTCCCTTCACTCATTAAGTGCTAATCAGATAAACTCAGCATACCATAGCTAAACGGATTGCTGCTACAAAAGAAAACAATGAAAAGCGAACAAGCTAATCCAGCATCTTGCAGTATTTCCCTGTCTGTGCGTGACAAGAAAGAGGGCCTTAGTTTAAACTAGTTCAAAGAAAAATTTCTACTTACAGCTAAAATCTCTGGGGAAGGATATCCCAACAAAATTTTCAACGTATTAAAAGTAAGCTAACCTACTAACTTTAAATATGCATTACTTTTTCAAGGAAAAATTAAAAATGTCTTTCAGATATTTGTCTTTTTCTTTTTTTAAATTCTATACTTTTGAACTAGGCTAGCCAGCCAATTGATATAAAAGAATTATTTAATTTTTGGCGTTTAATTTTCAAAAAAACCCAACACCCTAAAGCAAAGAAAACAAAAAAGTGTCTTTTGTTTCCAGAAGATAATCTTTAGGCATTTTAAATATTCTTCAAAGAGTTTAAAACACAAAGCAAACTTTATTTTCAGTGATGCGAAGACTAATGTTAATAATAGATTGGTTTGGGTTGAAGGCACCCTAAAGATCATCTAATTCCAACCCCCTGTCTAGGGCAGGGATACCTTCCACTAGATCAGGTTGCTCAAAGCCCCATCCGACCTGGCCTTGAACAACTCCAGGGATGTGGCAGCCACAGCGTCTCTGGGCAACCTGCTCCAGTGCCTCACCACTCTCATAGTGAAGAAAATGATCAGAAAAAACGAGGCAGGAGGTAACTAGAAACGCTTCCATCTGTTCCTTATTCTTTGCCGCATGCCGGCCTCAATCCTGCCACTCCCTGGTCACCTGCCCCATCTCGTGGTGGCAGGGGGGAATACTAAAAAGCTTATCACAAAATAACGTGCAAATATCCTATGAAATGGGTAAAATGCACATGCATTTTGGTAGAGCAAGTGATACTGGCTCTCCTCACTATCACTGCCTGCCTTACAGACTTTGAACATCAGAGTTAAAATACTGTTTACAGTCCCTTCACAGAGAAAATGAAAAAATCATACCAGTGAAGAGCTGCAAGGAATGACGTAACTGCTGAGCTAATGCTACTCTTGGGTAACATAAAAAAAAACACCCCAGACACGTTCATCTAAATAAACACAATGATCATTACCCCATTAAGGCAGAACAGTACTTGGGTTGGCATAAAAAACATCTTATTCACAGATGGAAGAAAAGTTACTGAATGTGGTGTAGAGGCATACAGGTCAACCATCCACAATTAACACTCCTTTAATAAGCACAAACACAACCAAAGAAACTCAGTAATAAGTCACCATAATGTCCTTTTGTTAAAAATGTTGTAATTGAAACTCAGACTTTCAAGAAACTGTAGCTGACAGAGAAGGATACCAAGTGCCTACATGGCCCTCATGCAGAAGGGTCCAGATCAAAGTGACTTAACATTTTCCCTTCTGGTGCTCCAGAATTTCTGTATGTATTCAGGCAAGGTAAAACTGTAAGGGGCATACCTTATCTGTTGCAAAAGGGAGAGTAGCAGGTTGATACACTATGTTTTATCAACTTGATTTGAATCTTAATATTAAAAATGCTACCAACACACAAGACTCTGGCAACTACAGCTTATTCCATATGAGACAGATTTACAAAAAAGATTTTAAAGTCTCAGATCCGGAATAATCCACACTAGGGCACGTGAATACAGCAAGTTTTACCTTTTCCCTGATAAATCTCACAGAGCCAAAATCAGAAATAACATGCATCTTCCCAGGCTCATTCCTCACTCTTCTATATACCCTTTCATATATCCCAAATCTAAAAAACCCTCTTATGTCATGTAGACTTTGGAAATGTGTGGGTACAGAGCTTACATTTAGAAATCTAGATCTCCATTTTAACATCCTAGTATCAACAGGAAAGTTTTTCTCAACTGTAAATGGTAAGACTTTGCCAATTGAAGGAGAAACATTTAACATGTAAGGTAGTATGAGCAAAGGCTAATGTGTGCGTAGCACGAGAGACCCAGTGAAAAGAAAACTCGCTTTCATCCCAGTTCTAAATGTGTTCTTAAGTCCCCTCACCTCCACATGGCTCAGTCCTGTGCATGCCATCACTTCTTAGCCATCCACTCACTCACTCACCCACTCACCCACCCACTCACCAGTTTCACACACTTACAAATTCTGACAGTCTCTGCAAAGCAGCCAGACTTCATTTTAACATGATTTCAATGAGATATCAATTTCTATGTAGGGAGATTTTGCAACTTAAGTTACTGATTACTGATTATGACTCTGCTGAATAAACCTTTCTGAGATCGCAGTTTTGCATAAATTGTACCACTTTCCTGCCAAGATACTTAATCTATAAAATTGCATCTGAGTTCAGATGGAGAGGTAGAGGTGGAAAGATACCACCATCCTCCTTGGGGTGTGAGTGTGGAAGAAGTGGCTGAGAATGTGTAAGACTGACAACACACAAAATAAGATGTGCCAAGGTACAAAGGTAAGTGTTCAGGTGGGGTTTTTTCATGGAGATTCTCTCCCTTTCCCTTCCTCTTCCCCTTTCCCTTTCCCCTTCCCCTTCTTGGAATACAACTGAGTCTACATTGTAGAAATTGGCAGAAATATAGTTTTCATATTAAAAATTTACCAGAGCACTGAAGCTGAGGTCTAGGGAAGTATCAGATGTAGCTCACACTTGTTTACGTGATACTTGCAAAAACACGAGAAACAACTCCCTATTTTGGTTAAAAAACCCTGAAGGTAAGGACGTTCAAGAATTCTTGCTTAATAATTTATTGCAACACATACAGTATACCATGCCAGTGTTAATGTGTATTCACAGAAGTTTACCAGTAGAACATGTGGATGCCATGTTCTGCATTTCTTAGGCTGTGTAACCCAAAACTATGTTAATTTCTGTGTTAAAGAAATGTAACTTCTTGTTTTATAACAGATGGTTGTTAAAGATAGAAATACAACCTTGAAGAAATTAGCAGGATAGTCTTCACAAATGTGGAAACAGAGTGAAATAATAGCTTTCAAAGATAGTAACACAACAATTTTTCTTGACAGACATGTAAAAGGAATCACTAGGTTGCCAGTTTTATTTCCTCTGTGACCATTCTGGCAAAAAGCTTGTAGTAAACAGATCTTTTCACATGTCAAATCTACCTCCTCTGCACTTGCATGAGGATGCTGCAGTGTTTCACTGATCCACTTACTAGAGAATAAGTTACACCTTTTCAGAAATGGCTTCTGGATTTGAAATTTTAAATTATTTTTACAAAAATAATTAAGTATTTAAAAGATGATTGACTACAATTAAGTTATAAAATTTCTTTGGTCTTCCCATGAATCAAATACAGGGCAAATAACTACTAACTGGAAACCTTGCATTTCTGCACAAACTATCAATTTCTGAATAATCAGGCTGCATGACAGAAACAGATGTTTGTGGCTTGGAAGTTATCTATTTTTTCTAAGTCTAACTAAGGAATAATTAGGGGAAGTAGGTTTAAAGCATTTAGTTAGAAAGAGGTACGGATTTAATTTTAAAAGTCGTTGGTAGTATGACAATATCCTACAACATAATCCATAATTTTAAAGAGTTTTCTTTCACTGGAGAATTATTTTTATGCCGTTACACCTTCCAAACCTGACAAATTATCTGTTAAAATTCTGTTGCTGACATGGCATTCTCACCTTTTTGTAGGAAGTTTGTGTAAAATCCCCAACACACCTGAATGGTGATTATTCGTGTCCTCAATAAAACCATTCCATTCTCTTCCATAGTGTTGCCTCTCAGTGAGACACTGTCCCTAAGCTCTGGAATCCACTTCCATGGATAACCCAAGCCTTGTGAAAATCATTGTGCTTCTTAGTAACACTCATGCACACGACAGAGAAAAGTTCTGGGGGTAGCTGTGGTTCAGGAGGACTCTTCCCTTAAAACTACTGGGTTTTCACTTGCTACCTCACTTCCATCTAAATGAGACACATGCCGTATGACTTCTATCACCAGCAGGGAGGTTCCACAGAGCAATCCAAGCCTAACTGCAGCACAAAGTTTGTTTGTGGCAAACAAACCAAAGCTCAATGCAAAGAATGATCTTTCTAAGTAAATGTCATGAAACTGGCCACATCTAGTAACCTCTCTAGTAACCTTCTCTTTGCAAAGCCTGTAATCAGTTTTCCTCAGCAAAAAAAGGACGTTTGAGGGAATCCAGGCAACAGCAGAGAAACCTCCCATACCTCTTCCAAACTCTTGAAGAAAAAACAGCAACAATCCCTCCCAATATAAAAGCTCACTTGTTTTGCAAAACTATTTTAAAGTGATTGTTTAGTTTTAAACAAAACCCCTATTAATATTCACCTACATATTGTGTTTTCTGTAACTGTAAAGTTGTAAACCAGCACAATTATAATGCCAATTTGGAGCCAATTAGAACACTGAATTGTTCACATAGCACTTCCAATTAAAATCTGGATAAAGAAGCTCCATGATTGAACATGAGCTGTGAGGATTCACAGATGTCATTTTGGAGCCATTGACCCACAAACCAAATTTATTTGAGGCTTGGAAAACACAAGAAGATCTGCAAACAGTTTAAGTGTTGATATATTTTATGATACATTTCACAAAAAAATATAGGTGATATACTAAGAAGATATATGGCATCATTTTGTTCTTAACTGAAGTAAATATGAAAAGTAAGGCAAGACAGCTGAACTCTAGGCCTGCATTAGCAAGAGTTTGCTCATGGAACCATTTCACTAAATTCTCCTGGTGGACTCAAAAGGTGTGTTCTGTTTCCCAGAAACTTTATAGCAGTTTCACAAAACAGAAGAAAAATCTGTTCTGGAAAAGGGATGTTTTTTGCCAATGTAACTCCATCTACACTAGGACAATTGTGTCTGTCAAGGTGTGACAAAAAACTTACTTATGCAGTAAATAGAGCTTTCAAGCAGCAGGGATAAGCTTCCAAAAGAAACTTCCAAATAGGTCCATAACCCTAATCCTTGCTTGACAGGCATAGTGTACATTTCTAATGAAGAAAATTAAATCATTAAGAAGTGTCACATTAGAAAAAGTTCCGTAGAAGTATTACTAAGAGACGATATTCAAAAGCACAGCTGCAAATGATCCTTTAGTCATATCAGGGAATAGTTTCAAAGATTAATTCAACTCCAGTGAGGAACTCTCTATTAACTTAAGAAGCCAAATCAATTGACTCCAAAAATGGAAATGAGCACACATCTAAGCTAGGGATATTGATAAGGCAACAGGAGGAGGTTCCATAAATACACCAGAAGGAAAAGAAAACATAAATCAAAGTGCAGAACAATTAGCAATGAAGAAATGACAAAACATGAAACCAACAAGGCTGAATTCAATTTCTTCTTTGCTTATATTCCTCCTACTCCAGAAAGGTTAAGCGTAAGTAGAGAGCAAGGAACAGGACCACGAAAAGAACAGGCTATCATTTAATCCTCACTCATTTAGTAAGCCATAATATATTAAACAGCTTAAGAGAACATTGGAAATAATGCATGAATGGACAACACAGATAGCAGCTACACCAAACATGAGCTAAAACCTCAGTTGTGCTGATTGGAAATATCAAAATCCCACAGAAATTATAAAGTACAGATCAGTAAGAAATCAACAAAAACTTTCTTCAGTCAAGGTCAGAAAACCAGCTTCCTTATAATAGCTGATACAGACTGAAACAGCCTTGCATGTAAAATGAGAGAACTGTCCATCAAACAGATGGGCTCTTCTTATGTAGGCTAAGATTATTTACCTTATACAGCTTCAGAAAACGTTATTGGCAGTGAGATGAAAAGGAAGGATTTTGGTCTGAGATGTCATTAGTTTCACACTGAGCTTGCTTTCATGCTGAGCTTCTCATCTCTGTGTATCCAATCTCCTATTACATTCAGCAGAGAGATCCTGTTCAATCCTGATCAAACAGGATCCCTGCCTGGACACAGGTGCCTACTGCCACTGGAGATGCCCTAGGGTTTCCCACCACTTCCAGATGTCAGCCTGGAAGTGTACAGACCCACCAAGGCCCTGCGTGATATCTGCCATGCCATGCAAATATCCTGGCACATCAAATGGCACATGCTGCCTTTCAAGTTTCCATCCCCTGTAAGTGAAAGACAAGTACCTTACTCACATGTAGACACATGTAATACAGTACATTCAGGTGTCAGTCTGGAGTTGGGTACTGCCCTCTGTCTCTGAACTTAAGTGACCACCTGCTAGTGATCCTAGCATTTTTTGTATAAATATTGTTCTATTTTTTCTTTTCAGTCATCTTCTCTCTTATTATCCTCATTAACTATGGATTTCATATTACTTTCACATGCTCTTTATTCATGAGTCAATTGTATTGCACTGTTTTCTGTTCACACACAGTCTTATCTATTTATGACTTTAGGTAAAATTCTGTTTCAATGCAACTTTGAGAGTAGTTTCTACAGGGAAGATTCCCTGAAGTCTTTTTTCCTGTTTATGTGGATTAACATGTGAAATAATGTTTAAATAAACTGGATAAATTTGCATTAGGCCAGACTCAAGCAATCCAGATCTGACATACAGCTGACTTCCAAAGTTTCCTGGGTAATGCAGCAAGCCCCAACAGAAAGGGAAAAGGTAAACACAGTTGCCATCTACAGAAACAAAGGAAAGGAAAGGACAGGGGTTACAGGGAAACCAGCATAACCTGAAAACATTCCAAGATAAATTATTCTGTAAGTGCATAAGCATACAAAACAGTTAACACAAGTTTTTTGTGAACAAACGGTATATATAAAAAAATTCTTTTCTGATAAGACAAACAAGTCTGGAATATTAGAGGAATGTAACAAATACCTTGAAATTTATGTGGCCTTTGTCCTATCTGATGTTCCTCAGAAATTCACCCATGGAAATATTGTTTAGACTAAATCACCTGTTGAGATGGTTGCACAACCAGATTCATATAAACCTGAGCATCATTATAGGTGTCCCACAAAGTTCAGTGCTGGGTCCGTTATCTTCCAGAAATTTCACTAATGAAGTCAATGATTTTTAAAATCCCACACAACAACAACACACTTTTGAAATAAAATTGCAATCTGGGAGGGGATGCATTTACAAACCTAAATGGCCTCAATATGCCTGAGAAGTGGACTGAAATAAACATGAAATATGTGTAAAGTACTCTACAAGGAATAAAAAAGAAAAAAAACAAGTTACCAAAAAAAAGTTACAAAACAAGTCCATCTGGTTAAGTAGTAGCACAGCAGAAAAGGATCTACTGAGACCACAGACTGAAAAACAGTTGTCATGCCAAACAAAAATATACCAATGTCCCTCTGGATCATGGAAGCTTATTCTGCCCAGCATTCAGAGCCTCAGTTAGATAAGCATAACCAATACCGGCATCACACTTTAAAAGTCATGCACACAGTCAGAAAGATTTCAGAAAATAAAGTCAAGCAGATAATATACTCAGGAAAAAAAAATACAGGAAACTATTAAAATCTGTAGGTTCATCTATATCATTAGAGAGCCACCAGTTAAACAATAACTGACAAAACCCTCACATTCACTTGCAACCCAGATACAAAAAGGATGAAAACTGTAAACCATACAGAAATCCATTGCCTGTTACAAGAAGCAGTAGATTACAAAACATAAGATTTTCCTCTTAAGTCTCTCAATTTGGCTTTCTGAGCTAACCTCTGGAACACATCTCCTCATACTTGTTCTTCCCCTGCTAGATGTACCTGTCAGTACAGGATCTCACATCTGAAGTTCAGCAGACCACCTACGTGTCCTTAAACAACATGTAAGGTTTTATCAGCATAGTTTCTGCGAGTGAAATTGTTTTTATAACAGGATACTTTGTCAGTCTTGTGGGCTGAGGAGGAAGGGAGGGGCAAGACTCATACTTGCATGATTTTGTGGTGGTTTATACACATAGTTCTGGCTGAGATGAGCACCCCAGCATCACCGTGACTGTGGTCAGGCAAAGAGCACAAATGGCTGTAAATTGCTTTCAGAAACAGATAAACCAAGACAGAGAGTCACCTAATTAAACGAAAATATCTATGTCTAATCAAGTATCTAAACCTGAGCTAGCTGACGTGCTCCCTTCATTGGCAATGGAGATGTTGTCAACTTAACCTCAGGAGGAATTCATCTCACCCTCATGCAAGACAAAATGGGCAAAATTGACTCAGATGAACTGCACTCCAGAACTGGCTGCTTTCTTTTCGATTGTGAAAGGAACCTAGGATAAAACTCTTTGGTTTAGATATGTAAAAATTTAGTGAAATCCCACCCTACATATGTAATGACAAAAGTAGTGAAGAACGTAGAAACAAAAATGGAAAGGAAAAGCTAACAATATTAGAAAAGAAATCAGGAGCTCAGTAATATTTACTAATAAAATAGTAAGGTGAAGAACTATCAGCTAGAACTCAGCAGAATTATCCTTTACCTGATAATGTTGATTTGATAAAAAGTATTTACGTTTACATTTGCAGAGTTTGTTAGTTCTGGCAAGGCCTATGAAATTAAAATAAGTGTCAAGCTTGAAGGAAAATTATATGATAAAACAAAAATTGAGAAGTTAATTGAAATTTCCATAGCCCTCTATATCTATTTTTAATTATAAGAATTTAGATTATTACAAGAAAATGAAAGGACAAAATACATGGTCATACTGAAGTATTGTTATTGAGTTGTTTCACATTCTATAGTAAATACTTCACAGAATGCTTCAATGTAATTTTTAGCTGCAACTGGGAATAATTGAGTTCCATAAAGTTATGAAAAAATGTTAATGAGTAACTTATGAAACTGATATCAAACTGTAGTATGATAAACGTAACTTGCTGGGGGCACTATTTAGAGCCAAAGAAGGCTGGGGGTTTGTAGGATTTGATAAATACACACAAATTTTTAAAACTGCACACTTTCTCAAACTTACCACTGGTGACTCTCAGCACTCCTGTCATCCAGCTGAACAGCCTTTTCAGCTTTAATCTTTCCTGTAAAAGGAGTAGAATATATTAAAGGATTTATTGTACTCTTCTACCTGTTAGGTGGCTCCCAAGAACAAACCGACCTGATACACTCTAGCAGCAAAGAAGAAACTGCTTCCTGTTCTTAGCAACATTTAGATGGACAATGTAACATCCTGGCTTTACATCATTTACATTGCCATACAGATATATATACACACACATATACACATGCATGCATCTATTTTTTTTAATTTATTATTATTTTTATTTAAATCTAATTCAGATGCAGTTAAATTAGGGAAGGATTGGATTGGACTGCCAAAGGAGACCATGTCATCTGTAAGACTGAAGACTCTTAACAGCAGGTTGGAGAAGCACCTGTCAGAAGAACCAGCAAAGCTGTTTCCTGACTTGGATACACAAATAAACTAGCTGAAGTTTGTTTCTAGCACAAAGACTTCCCTTAAGTTCCACTTAACTGACTAAAAGTTCCACTAACTGAATAAAGATGACAGTAGGTGATTTGATCAAACTCATGCTCCCAGTAAGAAGTTCAGATGAGATGCTTGCTGTTTGCAGAGTCTCAGCTGCAACCAATTAAGCCACACTGACATTTCTGTATTGCAAGTTAACTTCACAAAAACAAAGAATAGCATACACAGCCCTCCAACCCAGTGGAAGGAAAAATAACCACGAAACTACTGCCAGCTCCCCCGCAGCCTCAATCCCTCTGCACCACTTCCAAAAACTGAGATGAAAAAAGCTACCACCACCCCCGTTTCATGAAAATGAGCCAAACTAGGCTGGTTACTCAACATGGAAGACCCACTTTTACTTCATCATTCTGTACCTCTCTGTCTTTTGCTATGCCATTATCTTCCATCAGCTGAGGCTACATGCAGTCACCAGTAAAAGCAAAGGCTCCAACAACAGAATTTACTGTTGTAATTTACTTTGTGTCATAATCCTCACTGCACTGTGAGATTTCCATACAAAACAGCCAAGTTCCTACTAAAGCAAAGACAGTATCGATTAAGTAGCTAAGGCAGTGTAAGTCTTCCTGAGTAAAGGAAGTAACTAAAAGATAGTAATAAGGAAGGAACAAGGAAGAACAAGCTGAGATTGGCTATGGAGTATGTAAGGACAGCACAAAGACATGACACTGTCTTTTAGGATGACAAAGGGCATCCAGACTTCTTTGTCTGTGATGTTGTCAATGCTGACAGAATAAAAAGCTGACAAAAAGTATCACAAAAGACAAAATAACCCAAACTTGGAATACACTTAAAAACCTGATTTGGTGCAGCAAAAAAGAGAGAGGCAATCAAGAAGCAAAAGAGAGAGAGAGAGAAGTACTTCCAGGCAAAAATAATTATTTTAAGCACAGTGCGTTGACTGAAGGAGAGTGACACAGGTAGAGAAGATGTAGGTTTTAATGTAATGAAACGAAGGCGGTCCAAAAAGAAAAGGGAAACATAAACTGTACCTCCAGGCAATATGCATCCAGACAGCAAAGGAAAGGGCAATGCTTTTAAAAGCAACAAAGAAAAAGTGCTCTGAAGAAGAAAACCAGAACCTTGCGGAGATTAAGTTGTCAAACAGGATACACAAGGAGAGATGCCTAGAAGCAACACCAATTGTCACACACTTCTGTTTCTGGTCAACAGTTTCTTCAGATTCACAAAGTTTCATCCCCACTCTCATCACAATATATGCAGGAGTGGTCCTTGCCACAGGAAAGCAGAAAAACAAACCTTGACCCAACCTCGGCATTTATTTATTCTTCATGCTCTCCCAAAGATGTAATTAAGAAACTGCTGACAGTATCTGGGGTTTTTCACATTCTGTATTCATCTGATTCTCAACAAAATACAGGATTTTAAGGCACTATCCAGAGTCAACAGCTTTCGATTATGATCCACAATACTTCCCCTTCACCAATTTTGGATCTCTCAGTGAGGAAAAAATGAACTGAAGTTGTATACTGTGGCGGTTTATTGCACAAAATATTCTTATTACAGTACAAATGCTCCCATTTATTGGATTGCAAATTCCTTTCACTGGAAAACTAAAAGTTTAAAGCATGTTTCATTACATTCAGATAGCATTCTACATAAACATTTTTCTTCTGCTTACCATCAATAACATAGTTCCTCTTCTCCTCAGCATCAGTAGTCATCTCAAACAGATCTCCATAAGCACGTGCAAGTCTCCATAGAAAGTCCACACAGTTTTCATACTGAAAGTAGACCACAGCTGCATAATTAAATTGATCAGAATGTGATTTAAACAGTTTACATTCATAATGCTTAAAGCAAGTTATCAGAACATGTAATAATTTTTTCTTTATTTTGCATTTATCTACATACTACTTTTAGTTTATGTGAGAACCAATTGACCAATTTTCATTAACAAAAGAGAACACAGCTTTTGGAAACATTCTAGGCTGTCTAAAGAGTTTTATTTTATGAATCGGGTTAATATGAAAACTTAAAAATGTAAATATAAAAATATAATATAAATGAATATAAATATTATTTTAAAATTTTTAATATAAAAACTTAAAAGGTAACCCAGTAAAGCACAATAGATCCCTGAATGAAGTGATGTGTGTTTTCTTTAGGAAGGCCATAAGCACTACACAATTAATCTCTTATCTACCTTTCTGGGTATTCCAATATGTAAATGAAAATATAATCAGAACTAATGTTTGCCAAACTAGAAGAAAATGGTACCATGAATAAATCACTGCACAACAAACCACCCGGAAATTTTATTTGGAGTTACATATGTGCACAGTAAAGTCAAAGGAAAAATTCACATGAAGGATATCAGAGACAAGCAGACTAGATGCTCATAGTTATAATTTCTTGAGAACATTAGGTCTGCTTACTACTTAATTCCACAGGATTTTCTCACATAGACTATTCCAAAACCAGTAAAAGTATCATTTATGTAGAAAAAAGCCCATCATCTGTCTTTGTTGCATGCAAGAATACCTACATCAAACAAAGCCTCAAGGTTATTGAGCCTGAATGGGATATGAAATTGTAGAACTTTCATGCCCACACAACACGAATATTGACACCATCTTGAAATATTGCTTTTTCACTGTATTTTAAAAATATGCTTGAAATTTCATCTTCCATTTTTATGTGCATTTTAAAGCTCATACTAAGTTCTTAAAAGCAGTGCAAAGCATAAGTTAATAGAAACACAATATTAAGTTACCCCATAATACCTTGTTATCTTTCTCAAGCAGCAGTCTGAAGCCCTTCTTTTTATCATCCTCTGAACCCTTGTGCAAATTGTCCACCTGCTGTAAAAAATTAAATAACTCTTCTTCTTCTTCTGATTTCACCATGGCATCAGGTGCCTTCTTACATCTCTTTTCTTCCTCAGAGTCTCCTTCAGAATCAGTATGAGCTGTAAGATAACTAAAATCACAGAAAATAATAACCATTTTTATATAAAAATGTTGGTAAAGCATTCTTAAATTCAGAAGCAAAAATTTCAGAGCAAAATTTATCCCAGTTGTCCAACCTTAAAGGATTTTTTTATTCATGGTATCAAGCTTATTATTATTATTACAAAAGCTTTACCTTCAAAGGGACGGTACAATCATACTCCAAACATAACAGGCAAACAAGTACCCTGTTCTGCTGCTTAATACTTCATTAAAAAAATGTAGGTACATATTAGAAACATGTAGCCTTGTGTTTCAAACACAGAACACTTCAAATCATCCACATATTTTAAGACATGCTCTGTAACCCTGAATAGGCCTCTTCAACTCTTCAATTTCCCTATTTTTTGAAACTGGAATGAGCTTACAAACCAAAACAAAAGTGCTATAAGAATCATTTATACAATATTTTGTTAAACACTTTTAAGATCTAAATATAAGCCAATATAAATAACACCATTGCTATCAATTCATTATTTCTTTTGAGCATTCTGAAGTTCAGAATATCTCAAACTGGGAAAGACCTTATATTAATTAATTCTGCTTACTGCGTAAGTACTCAGCACAAGGCAGTCAAGGACAAAGAAATATTTACAAAAGCATAAATACCATGCAGAGATAAGCAAGTGGCCTTACTGTCCAAAGTGATGAGCATACATTAGAGTACTCCAATTTCACAGAGGAGTAGCTGATGGCATTGTTTTTAAAAAGTAGCGTTTTGCTCATGTATGTACTAAAAATGGAAAGAAAAGCCTCATCTTCCCAATTTCCACTTTTGAAAATACTGTTCTGGGGAGAAATAATAATGTAAAGGTACTAGGTTCAGAAAGACTTTTTTAAATGGTTACTAGGAGCACAAAAAGCATGGAATGTACTGCACACATTAAGTAACTGAATAATCAGAGTAGGCCATGACAGTCAAAATATATAAAATCTGGTTTTTTTTCAGAAATAGAACCAGTGCAGAATGTTACTGGTGGAGGTTATTAATCATAGCTTTTAAGTATCCCTTTTTCATTATGTTGCTTCCAGAAGTGTCCATTACTAACACATGAGCAAACACACTTTTAGCCTGCAAATGAACAAGTACAATGGCTTATCAAAGTATGGAAGTGCTAGATGTGGTATGACAGCTTTGCTGCAAAATTAACCCAGTAATATGGCAAAGAGCAGTCAAAAATACTTTTAGATAAAACAATACAGACATAAACCACATGTGCATGTTCAAACTGAAAAACATAATGGAGCAGAGCAGAGATAGGAAACTTCATAAGTTCCTACAGATTTGTTTTACATAATCTTGGTGGTGCTGAAGTTGATGACACATCCTATGCTGTATCCTGCAGAGACTATATTCAGTCACTGAACATTTCTTTTCATTTTCAGAAGCATCTTGTTCTTCCGTAGTTCTTTTGAAGTGGTTGCAGAGGTACATCATATATAGGCTGCATTTGTAAGAGCCCTAACTTTACCAAAAGTGCAAGGTATTCCTTTGGGAGTGGAGCCTTTTAGCTCCAGCACGTAGTTCTATGATGCAAAGTATGTTTGGAAAGTATTTTTCCTCCCATGGTTTGGATGCCCCATTCCCTCTAATTAAAAGATAAATACACTGAGGATTTGTGCAATTACCAACCTGAAATAAGGGCACTAAATAATATAAAAGAGCAACAGCTAAGCAGTCAAAGCAATTTCCTTAGTTTCAGAAATTTGAGCACTGCCTCAAATGCTACTAATCAGGTAGATATGAAAGTAAAGAATCAGTGTTTGGGAGTCAATGTTGATGTTGTCTTCTTTATCTTTGCTGCATAAACATCTGCTAAAATTCACTACTGTTTCAAGGTTATATAATAGACAAAAGTGATTATTACAAAACATTACTCTACCAGCAAAAACATAAAGGTCAAGGTTGGACTGACAGCCAAGCCCACTGGGCTGTCAGTCCAAACAAGCCCAGCAAAGATTTCCAGCAGCACTGTATCAAACTGTCGCGACCAAACATCAAATTGAGGCCAAACATCAAATTCATATGACATCAGATAAGTCATACAAGAGTATTTACTGGGAGACTCAAATAGAAAAAGCGTGAAGTAGGCCACTATCTTACAGACAATGCGAACCCCTAAGGAGCTAATTATAAAATATCAAGGAAGAATAATCTTTTAAGATCAGACCACACTGCATCAAGCCTTTCCTCACCCCATCTCTCCTACAGAAATCTGGTCTCCAGGCCACATTTGCGCTGAGAAAGAGCAGAGAGTGCGGGTAATTTCTTCTCCAGTCCCTCTTACCTCCAACTGTCCCGGGAAATTCTCTCCTACCTCCTCTATTTATCTGCTTTATGAATCCTCAAAGAATTTAAATATGGAACAGACCATCTTAAACCTTGATGAGCACAAATTTCAATTTATTTGTCGATTGATAACCAACTTTAACAAAGCAGCTAACAGTCTTACACATCTACTCATTCTAAAGCACTAAAAATCACTACTAACACAAACAGAAGTGGAGATTCTTCTTAACACAGTTTAAAAATTCCAGACGTCTAAGGAATAATTTCCAAAAAGGAGATTAAAACAAAACCAGGAAGAGTCATTATGGTTTGTTTTACAAATATTCCATATAACAGAAATCTGCAATTTTACCTGGTATTGTCCTGCAAGAGGTTTTATCAGATGATAAAGAGAAAAGTGAAAATTTACATGTGATAAACACATTGATCAATATTTGAGAAAATAGAAGAACTTCTAAAAAATGTCTAAAGTCAGTGTCAACTTGTTTTCACCTTTATTACCAATAGATTTTAAACAGAAGAGAAAAACTGTGATAAGAATGTGAGGAGCAACAGTCAACCAACAGGACTCAGCTGTATCATAATGAACTGTTCAAAGATCAAAGAACAAATGGAAACTGTGCTGGAGACTCACCCCACTATGGTTAAGCAGTTCAGTAAATCCCAGCACCCAGTACTGGATTAAAAAAAACCTGAGCTACAGGGAGCAAAACACCATTGTGGTGTAAATGCACTTTGGTGGTTCAAATTCAACTGAGTTGAATTGCCTGTAAACTGGCAGACACTGGGCCTAACCAGGTATTATCTGTTCACAACACCTCAGCTCTTAGACAGATCAAATATCATCTGTTGTCTCCCTGCCAACTTAGAAAAATCAGAAGCTGACACAAACACCGTCTCATCTGCTTGAGCCAATTCAAAAGAAAGGAGATTATGTGTCACAGACTGATCTGGATCAAATTTGCACTGTATGCTCCAGCAAAGTGTGTAGCCACCCATAACGGTAAGAGGCCTTTGAGGAAAAGTTTGGCGAACTGGATTCTTAGGCCAACTGAAGGTTGCATTTGAAACAAACGAGTAGCAAAATAAATTAAGAAATGCTAAGTGAAGTGATACACAGAAGCAGGCAAAGGAAATGTTTCTTCCTGTTGAATATTTAAACTATTTCAAGGAAAAATTATAAACAGAACATCTGTCAGAAAAGAATGTACTATGGTGAATCTTTGTGGTGACTGATGCCAAAGTCACCACATGAAAAGCTGGGACATGGGGCCAGATGAAGACTGGAGCCAAACATGACACCAATGTCAAGGGCTCATCACTGCCACATAGGGAGGAAACAGCTTTAAAATCACAAAGAGGAGAATTCAGTGACACTCCATCTCAGGTGATCATCTAGACACAATTTATTGTATTTGTAAATGAATGAGAGCTTGTTACCCATTCTCAGTTGTTAAAAGTTCACTAGTAAACAATGGAAACTGAAACAAACTAGTAAGAACAGAATACAGAAAAGCACAGACTAGAAACTGTAGGCTCTTTAGCATTTAATGTCTCATTCGTTCAGTGCACCTTCCATTTAAATTACCTGTTATCATGTAAAAATATATCTCATTTATTAAAAACCATGTGATATTTTTCCACTTACAGAAATACGTAATTTTGAAAGGCAAAAATGCTTCTCTTCCCAAGGTGTTGAATACCAACAGTGACACTGAGAATATGACCACAGCAGATCAAAACAGTGAAGGTGATATCAGATACTGTCAGCTTCAAATATTTCATGAAAAATGAGGAAGCATTAAATGCTTTTCCAGAAGTTTACAAACCTTAAACCTGTACAGTCACCCAGCATAAATCCATAAAACTCTTCAGATTACTTTATCTGTCAATTGCCAGCATCTACCCATTTGTCACTTAATACCAGAAGTGCTTAACACAAGCAAAATCCTATCTTCTATATCATGAAAATACTGCTGAGGCAGTGAAACATGTTGCATGTACTTTAGATGGAGTACACAAAGTGAAAAAGTGTTTTATCAGTAACAAAGAGCAAAATCATTTCTCTAGTGCACAATCTAGCAACTGAATGCATTAATGTGTATGGAATTCACATCAGAACAGTATAAAACAATGCACATGGTGTTATACCTACAGCACATGAAGTGGTGATGTACATTAACTGAAAAAAGAACATGTGTTGCTATTGATTCTCCTGCTAAACTCTCACAGAACATGCATTACAGTCTTTAAAGTTACAGAAGACCCCAGAAAAAGCTACATACATTGCAACTGTACACACATCAAGATTAACAACCTATTTGCAAGAGGAAGAAAAAATACAAATTACTTAAATTAAATTATCTTAAATTTAGAAAAGATATGGAAAACAAGAACATCAAGTACAAGGTGTTAGTAGGGAAAAAACGTCTCTTTTTAAACGGGATTGAGAAATAGCATTGGAAAAGCATATCCCCAAATGACTAACACTAACTATAACCTTGAACTATCTTCCTTCCTCATGACTGTACACAAATACTTGTCAGAGAAGGCCTCTCTTAAGGCCACATTCAACGCTCTTGCACACTATAATTACTTGCATTGGATCATCACATCAGCTTCTTCGTCACAAATAGGAACCTGTTTCCTTGGTTTCTTTTCAAAGAGCAACACGTCTCTCCTGATCAAAAAATGGGATTTTCTGAAATGCTAGGTGTGGAATAACCTCTATATTGCATCAATGGACTGATTATTCATAAACTGGTCCCTTAGTCTTATCAACACCTCCAAATATTTTAGGCATAGCATAAAGACCTATGCAAACTAATCAACAGATAAAATAATCTGAGAAACTAATAGAATCAAAATTTTTCTACACCAGATGAAGGAGGAATATCTTTGAATACTTCTGCCAATGCTGAATACTTAAAATAAAGAACTAGTTCATAGTGGAACTGACAGGTCTTAAAATATGGTACCAAATATAAGACTTGTGAAGCATGTAGGCTGGGATATAACACAACAGGAAATTCTGTTCACAGGAAGAGAAAATGAATGTGAAGAAACTCTTAAAACCAGAATTCCATTAATTATTATATGCAGCATGTTATTGGCTTCAGAATATTACAGTTGATTAATACATCTTTAAAGAAAAAAGGTGACATAAGTAGGCAATTTGCAGACATAATGCTGCCTACGCAGATATGTAAGACACAGTGAGGAAACGGTTCAAAAAACTCAGTTGCTATAAACATACACTTATTAAATTGCACATAAGCATCTAATCTGATTATACCAAAACAAAGTCATAATTACAGGAGAGTAATGTCATCACCATTTTTACATTACTACTGGAGGGTATATTAGGCAATGTTTGAAAAGACAAAAATATAGTCCCTCCCCTGGACTTCAGGTACATCTGATCCTTCAGTACTGTGCTGTATTGAGGCACAGACTCAGGGGGTGAAGCTGAGAAAAGTTTACTGTAATGAGTTGCTCTGTCCTCTGTAAACGTCTGTTTTTTTCCAGGCCCTATTCCCCACAAGTATATTCCTCAACTCACAAGTATAAAAGATCCCATTAACCACAATGGGACTATAAGAAGGGGCCAAAACTAGGAACTTTCTACCTTACTGAGTCAGTACCCTAAATCACTCATGATTACTTTTTGAGCCACTAGAAAGGGTATACAATCAAAAATACACATAAACATTGTCACTTGTACGTGTGTTGCTTTGGGACATTGCCTTCATAGTAAGCAATACCTCTAGGCAGAACACTGCAATAACTCATTTGTGAGGCCCATAGAAAACAATTATCATGAAGAGCACTAGAGCATTCATACAGTTTGAACTAACTATAGCAAAGACAGAAGAGTACTTTCTTACTAGAGGCACTTTCAAAATTACACCATTATTCTGAACTTTGTCTCTCATTGCATAGCTATGTAGCAATACTGCATCAGATCATTACCAAACACATTCCTAAAAAAAAATCTGTATTATGCTTGGCATTAAGCCAACTTCAGCCACAGTGCAGGTTCAGAGATGGTCACCAAGAGTCTTCCCTGATCCCAAAACTGCTAATCTGAATTTCTGGGGGTTTTTTTCCATTAAATATAGAGAAGTATAAAATCTACGTAAAACTTTAAAAGGGTTCCTGTTTACAATTTCACATAGGCATTGATACAATTTGCACTGCATGTGTACTGTTGTATATACAAATTATTATTAACTCACCCTCCTTCACTTTCCGCCTCCTCAGAGCTGGTAGTTTCTCTTGCGCCAGAAGTTGTCTCAGCTTTTCTCCGCCTTGTTGCTCTGTGTGACGGGCTAACTCTCTGAACGTCACCTTTCCCCTGAAGCTCGTTTCGAACAAGCTCTTCAAGCTTTGGAATAGCTTCTTTCAGAAATTCCACCTCTCTCTTCAGTTCGTCCACACTTAGTAGCAGGCCATTCAATTTTTCTAATATCTGCAGTTGCCTCCCATGTAAAACCATCACCGCTCCTTGCTCATTAGGAGCCTCATTTTGCCAGCCCACAGAATTAAGTCTGTTACCTATATCCTGGAACGCACGTACACGCACAGCTGCCCCACGTTTTCGGATCTTGCGGTACCAAACCAGCACCAGGCTTAATCCAGCAGTCCCTGCCATTACACCCAGTATGAGTCCTTTATTTTCGAAGGGAGACATTTCTGCACGCTCCTAAAATTACGAGACAACAATAACAGAGTTTAAGACGTTTTCCCTTACTCTACCCAAACGACTTGCTTTGCTTTGGCGTGTAAGGCTGGAACAGCTGGCGCCTGCCGCAGGCACAAAGTTACACCACAACTCTTGCAGGTTCTGCAAGAACCTTCTACAAGGCTCTGTGTATATATCAGACAGTAAAACCAGGACGGAGGTGGGTTTGGGGTGTGAGGGGCGCCGGCACGCGCGCAGGACCGCAGCCTTCACTTCCAACCATCCCGGCACCCCGGGATTTGTTTGTTTCAAGGCGAGAAACCCATATAATCGGATTTTCAGCCACTGCAGAGGCAGGAACCCAGCTGTCAGGCCGGAGCGCCGCCCGGAGGGGCGTCTCGACCGTCCCACTTCCCCCCAGCCCCAGTGCGCCGAGGGGCTGCCAGAGCCCCGCGGTCGCCGCCCCGCAGCCCGCTCCAGCCCCGACCCTGGCCCCGGCAGCCCCAGCAGCGCCGGCCCCGAGCCCGGCCGGCCCCTGGTACATACGTACGGCCCGAACGGAACGGAGCAGTCCGGGAGCGGCGGCGCGTCCGGCCCGGGCGGCCCCGCAGCAATCCCGCCGCGGCACAGGGGGCGGCGGCGGAGCCGCCCCGGGGCGGTGATACCCGGATCGAGGGGGACGGGCCTCGGCCGCTCTGCTGGCCGGGCTGCCCGGGAGACGGGCCTACCTTGTGGAGGAGGGACTCCCGCAGCGCTGGGAATCCCGCCGGGCCGTGCTGCCGGGGGACGCCCGGCGGCACCTGCCACACACATCGCTCGAATACGCCGTTCTAGGGCAAATGTACCTGTTCGTGTGTTTGTCCTCAGTCTGTTGGCTGCTCGATTTCGTTAATTTAACCTTTTGCTACTTCTAAGCTCGAGGGAAACTGTATTTCCACTCCATTAGTGGAGACCTGAAGCTTCAAAATCACAGCGAAACCCCGCCCAGTTGCCAGGAAGAGGGGCAGTCCCGACACAAAAGCTTCACTGCACTTTTAGCCACCTAAAGGCCCAAGGCTGATTTCGCTGAAGCCCGTTTTAGATTGCCCAAAGTCATGGAGGGACTCATAGAATGGTCGGGGTTGGAAGAGGACTATAAAGATCATCCAGTTCCAACCCCCCTGCTGTGGACAGGGACACCTTCAACTAGACCAGCCTGCTCAGAACCCCATCCAGCTTGGCCCTGAACACTTTCAGGGATGGGGTATCCACAACTTCCCAGTGCCTCACCACCCTCACAGTAAAGAATTTCTTCCTAATACCTAATCTAACTCTACTCCCTTTCAATTTGAACCCATTTGTCATTGTCCTGTCACTACCTCTTGTAAATAGCCTTGCCCCATCTTTCCTGTAAGTCCCCTTGAGGTACTGGAAGGCCACAATTAGGTTACCCAAAAATCTTCTCTTTTCCAGGCTGAATAATCCCAATTCTCTCAGCCTTTCCTCCTAAGAGAGGTGCTCCATCCCTCTGATCAACTTGATGGCCCTCCTCTGGACTCCCTCCAACAGGTCAATGTCCCTCATGTGCTGGGGACCCCAGAGCTGGATGCAGCACTCCAGGTGAGGTCTCAACAGAACAGAGTAGAGGGACAGAACTTGAGTTTAACAGTATTTCTTTCTGGATCTGCCTCCTATTTCTGTCCTTGAATGGAAGAAGGATCATCATAGCCAACCTGCTGTGACTATTTGTCTCCCTGAAGGCTTCTGGAGGGTGCCGATACATAACATCCCGCCACGACTGACAAGCATAAAACTCATGTTCTTATGTGTGAGGGCTTAAGGAAACCATTGTGGAAACCACTGTTTCTGTGCAATAAAAGAAGTTGCTCTTCAACAGCTGGAATTATCCTCAGCCATACCAATCAGAAATAAAGAACATGATGTAGTTCTTAAAAAACATACTAATGAGCTTTAAAAAGTAAACAAAGTGCTGTTAAAAACAAAAAAAACCTACCTAAATGAGGTACCAAGAACCCAAGAATTTTCAGTCTTAGTGCAAATTAGCAATTGTAAATCAGTCTGTCTATTTATCTTCAAACAAAGATTTAGTTTAAAGTAACTACAGCTCCTTACTAATTCTTCATTAATAACCTGAGGATGAAACTAGCCTTACATAAGACCAAACTACAATCTGAGTGAAAGGCAGAAATTTGTTAGAATGGAAAAATGAATACTCTTTAAGTATTCTACAGATTTCCTAGTTACGAAACAAAACCAACAACAACAGTATCATTTGTTCATGTTTGTAATTTGAGATTTTTAAACCAAGGAAGAAAATACCTTCAATTTTATGGAAACTTCACTAAATTCAAATTATTTTAACAAATTTCACTGTAAGTAATGGTTTTCAGATACACAATCCATCAGTGTTTTAAAATGTAACAAGACAACATGAATCTCCAAATGTTCCGGAATGGTAATTTAAATGTGTTGAATAACCTTTAATTTTTGTTTTCTTTTTTTTTTCAGTATAATCTGCTAAAATCCTTCTATAAGCCAATTAAAACAGGAAAGGATTTTTAAAAGAGAATTAATCAAAGGGCAAACACAGCGCAAAGCTGAAACAAAATACTATGGATGCAAATACCTAAGTGAGTATTTTCAGAGATTTTTCAAAGTGACTGTCGCAGGCTGCAGGCCTTAGACAAGGGGACCTGTTTTCAAAAAGTAATGGCCCAGGAGAATTGCCACCTACAGCTGCTTGGATATGTAGCAAGTGTGAAAATCAAGTCCCCTGTCTGGTCTAAAAGTCCTTGTTTGCTTTTTACCCATGGCCATTTTACCCAGGCAGAGCAGTGTGGAAGCACAGAAGTTATTGCATGTATGTAGTAACCTTCCAGAAGACAACAGCTTTCCAACCTGAGGAACTAAACATGCATTTACCCAGATTTGACACAATTCAATTGGCCTGAATATGTCATAAGTTCTAAAAAACTGAAATAAACTTTTTAGAAAAGTACTGTTCTTCTACACGCAAAAGAAACTTCGTACTTGAAGTCCTAAAAAACATGCAAGCCCAGACAACCATCTGTTATAAAATGGGCTGCCCCAAATATTTTTAATGTATTTTCAGCCTTACTTCCTAAGAAGACAAAGCTTATGCCCCCAGGTTCTCCGTGTGCTGTTCTTCTGTCGAGCAACACCGTGACACTTTCCCAACCCATTAGCTCCTGAACCTGGAATTAATTTCAGACAATTGTGACAGAAGAAAAATGTCCAGTTCATAGAATCATAGAATCATAGAATGGTTTGGGTTGGAAGGCACCTTAACGATCATCTAGTTCTAACCCCGCTGCCTTGGGCAGGGACACCCTTCACTAGACCAGGTTGCTCAGGGCCCCATCCAACCTGGCTTCAAACACTTTCAGGGATGGGACATCCACACCGTCTCTGGGCACCCTGTTCCAGTGCCTCACCACCCTCACAGTAAAGAATTTCTTCTTTACTAATCTAATCTAAATCTCTCATCTTTTAATCTAAAACCCTTGTCCTGTCACTAGTGAAAAGTCATTCTCTCTCTTTTTTATAGACTCTTTTAAGTATTGAAAGGCTGCTCCAAGTAGTTTCAAGAAGGCCAGCAGCTCTGGGGTGGTAAGACCCTGTGAACATCCTGCCTCTGTCTACCCCTGGCCCCAGGCAGATGTACAGGCATGACCTTACCACACCAGTGTTGCAACACAGACACACCTGCCTAGGACACCAACCTTCTTACAGCACTATTTTTGTAAAACCAGGCCATGTTGTTTACTGGTCTTTTGGGAAATCTTGAACTTGGACAGTATTTTTGTGTCATGTTAGAAAAGTTAGCTTATTATTGAGTGATTGTGTTCAATGGATCAGAGAACCATGACATCGTAAGTAATTAATTCATGCTGTTTTCAGACAAGGTATAGCCTTATTTACTGGTGGTTTCTTTTTTGTATGGGAGGCATTCGTATTTTACAATTGACATAAAATTCTTCAGCTGTAATTCTTCTGTACATTTATGGTATGCTGTTCTTTCTGAAATGCTCCTCCACCCCCTGCCCCCAACTAGAGATTAATCTACTGCTTGTAACAAATACAAAAACCTTTAATGTATTAGTAACAGTTCATATTTTTTACTTCAGTAGTTGTCTTGTAGGCATAAAGTCAAATGTTGTTAATAAGTCACCAAACATTGTGAAAGCTTAAACACCTTTGACCAGACTTGCAACCAGCCTGCCAGAAAACCTACTGTTCTATCAAGTGTTATTGAATTCTCTTGAGTTTTTTGCTATAAAAACAAAATCATATCTTACCTCAAAGGGAAGCATTCACTATCAGACTTGTCTATATTCTCTGCTGCTTTTGCCCTGAACAGTTGTCCAATGCCCTTAATGAAAAATTAATCAACTGAAGTTTCAAGATGATGGGTAATAGCACACTGACCTTTTCTGCTTTCTTGAAATAAAGATATACTGCTTAGCACAGTTCCATGAGGAGATGAGACTGCTGCTGCCTTTATGTCGCTGGGCGTAAAAATCTAAGTGTACTTCCACATCCTCTCCAATATTTTTGGATTTTTGGCCAATCTCAGTCAAATTCTACAGAGAACTTCTGACAAATTTCTTTGAGTCAGTTGATCTTTTAAAGGAGAAAGCCCTGAATTAGTGCCACCAGTATAGGAAAGATTGCTTATCCCTTCATGCACAACTGAGAACCCACACAGGAGAAAAGCATTTTGCAAGGACAGGAGCAGAGCTCACATTTTAGTAGATGTGAGGGAATCGAACTGCAAGATATAACCTGATAGGAAACCTGGCTTCATTAGTTCAACTACACTAATAAATAAACCATCTGTTTATTTATTTATTTTGTCGATAGGATCCAGTGCTGCAGTTTCAGCCAAGTACAAATGGTCACTGCTGGCATGGCATTTCAAAAAGAAAAAGAAAAAAAGGAAAAAAAAAAGAAAAAACGTACATGCTGTTACTGCTTCTTTGCGTCTTCAGGAAACTAAAGGACATTATCAAACTATATTTATGCAAGCTGTGTTAGTTTTTTCAGGCCAAGGTACGTGATTCAGTTTCCTTGATGTAAGAGATGAGAGTTGGCAGCCCAAAAGAGTTTGCATATGTTGTGTTGACAACAATAGAAATAAATACTCAAGGCTATATCTGATGTAATTCCACAGCACTGTCTGATTTTCATAGAGAGAAATGGTCCTAGGAGTGCCTGGGTATACTCCAAAGAGGAAAAACATATGAATAGTTATAAAAACAAAAAAAATATGTGTGCATAAATGTATATTTTACAGATATATTTTTATGTTCCTTGGGAGTCAAAACTCAAAGAGTCAAACTTTTTATGAATATATGTGTATGTACACACACATATTCTACATCACCTGCTGTATTTGAATGAGAAGTGTCTTTTTTTTTTCAGCTTCCCTATCAATATGCTATTTCAGAGCATATTACAGTATTTTAAAGAGCTTTACTGTTTCCGTCTGCAAATGGCAGTGTGCTCCTTCCTGAACTCCACAGATCAATCCCTCCAGTAAATATCAACTACTATATGGCCCTAGGATGTCTGCAACTTCACATTAAAAAAAAATCATCATCCAGATGATGTGGTCTGTTCTTCCATTATTTTTGCCCCTCTTCTGTACTACCACTTGTGAGCTTATAAAAAAAATTCCCTTCTGCTTTTAAGTTTTCATCTAGTCCACTAAGGCTTTGTGAACATTAGCAAGCAGTGGGGACTGACAGGCTGTAGACAAAACAGCTCATGCTGATGTCATGACATCCATGCTGTGTCCTGGGTTAACTTCTGGCTAGCTCCAAGCTGGATCACAGGGGCTGTGTGCCCATTTCTGGTTACAGTGCCTTGGGTTGCTTCTGCAATGGATATTGCCAAAGTGCAACTCATGTGCTCTGTGCCTGGTACATGGTGAAGCAAAGCTTGCCAAGAAATTTGCCTCCCAAGTGCACACCTAGTCCAACCCAAATCATTATTCGATACATATATATTTACACTAAGAGGTTTTGATGAGAGTTACACAATCATTCAGGTAGGACAGAGCAAATATAGGGAGGGAGCTCACCTCCCCTTGGCAATTGCTGTGTGCTAGTAAAGGGATTCCTCCTTCATTGTAGAATCACTTTTGGACAATGACAATGACAATCAATAATTGCAGCTAAAAGTATAAGGAAAAGTGATGAAATTAGGTGAGTTAAGGGGCAGCATAAACAAACTTCTAATCACTTAGAAGATTTTTGCTGTATACAAGCAAGATAAGAGTTCTTTTGCTATATACAAGATTTCTACTGTATTCAATGCACATACACATACATATACACTCACACAAATATATTTAGTTTTGCAGATTGTTTTCAGTCCTGTGATGTGCTTTTTCAGAAGGAGATGGGTCTGTTAAAGTAAGATGTAAATGTACATTTTATTATTTTAATTGGTGTTTGCACTCAGTCCTGGTGTTTAAGAAGCTTTTCCTCTGATTCTGAGCTTCAGATTCCTGAAGGCTAAGAGTAAATAAGCCAGGTGGCCTTTCTGAATTTTGGCAAGATGGGCTTACAAGCCCCTTGCTCATTCATAGTTCTAGTGCTGCTATCTTGTGGAAAAAGAGGCTGCAGCAACTGCAACACTTGTAAAAGATGGTATTAAGATTCATTGTCAAGAATGGTAATTACGGCATTTGAAAGAAACATTTGCATATTTTTTCTAATTTAGAAAAACTGTGTTAGTGTGATTACTCCAGTGGGTTATATGGGGAATCATTATTCACTGTGGTCCAGATTATGATTTGGGCTGTTTTGACTGCCCAAAATTTTGTAATTCATTTTTGCAGAAGATCCCTCCCAGTACATTCTGGTGTATAAGCACTACTCTCGTCTGTGAAAGCAGTGAAACTGTTTCTTCTATTGTCACTTCTTATAGACACTATTTAAAACTACTGCTTGGTTACTCAACATGGAGTTTCAAAAATCCAAATCTAATAAACAGCTAGAAAAGCATCTCAGGCAACATTGCACTATTACTCTGAAACAGGCAGATTTTTGGCCAGGGTAGTTGTTTTCAAAGCATTTTCACCGGCACGTGAAAATTCAGTCAAACTGAAATACCACTTATTTCTGAGAGCAACAGAGTAAGATTCCAGCTTTAAGAAGAAATTGTACCAACAACTGAAACATGTTTTTCTGTTTTCTTGGTTTGTTTTCCAATGCACATGCAAATACAGATTTGTATGTCAACAGGCACATAAAATACTTGACACACTTCTATTGCATACTGATATAATCCACTTTAGCAAGCTACTAAGCAGTTTTTCAATATCATCTGTGCTCGTAAAAGAGGCACTTTATATTTTACCCAATAGTCTTCGATTGGGAAAGTGGGACTTTAGCAACAAAAACACCTAGAAAAGTCAAATACAGAAATGGAAGGGCTTGTCCCAGATTTGGCAAAATGAAAAGTTAATGTCAAATCAATTTGATTAAGTTGTGTTTATTTCAATGGGATTGTATCTGTCACTTTGTAAATAGAATGAGAATGTAAAGGTTGGTTTGGTTTTATTTGGTCTTATTTCAAAGGCAAGAAAATAATTTCCAAAAGTATTGTGGCATATATGATATATACCAAAATATGGTATATCTTCCAGTTGCAAACCGATCCTTTTTTACATTTCTATTTTATATTAAAAAAATTTAAATTTAAAATGCCTATAAAGGTGTCTGTAGATCTTCATTCCTCACACAAGCCCTACTGAGCAAAAAGTTTGAAATAAGCATGAAATCTAGCACTACACTCTGAACAATTCTGATACACATCAAGTTCCTCTGAAGTGCCAACAGTGTGAAGCAACAAATGATGTTGATAAGTTATCCATTTCACTATTTTGCATGAGATCCTGGTTCCAAAATGCAGAAAGAATGCTAAAAAAGTGCATATTTTTTAAAATTAGTGCAGTGTTCTCCCAAATGAGCATGCAAGCAGAATTTGTAAATGTGTAGAATAAGAAATCTGTTTAATTTCAGGATACTTTCTACTCATTTGTGTTAGGCTGCAAACTAATGTTGGGCAATAACATTTTGATCTTCCTTGATATTTTTGTCAAAAACATCATCACGTCACTATTAAGTGTCATGATGCAGTTATGTCTCCGTGCCATGATGTTTGGAACTGCCGATGCAGGGCTTGCCAGTGGGAGTTTGGAGAGCAAGCAACCAGCAGCACCGGGCTGAGGAGCTCAGGGCACAAGTCGGATACTGGCTGACTCCAAAGCAACCCACGATCCAAATGCCTCCCCATAATCAGTGTTTGTTCTCTCAGTCCTCAACAGCAAAGCTTTTGCAGGGGTAGTTTGAGGCACACACCGCCCTGGGGACAACACCTGTCTCACAATCACACGGCACCCTGCCATTTGCCACTGTCTCTTCACCCCAAACTCTGCCAACGCTAAAGGCGCAACAGCCCCCTCCTGCCAAGGGGTGCTGGCACCGGAGCTCAGGACAAGGCCGGGAGAAGGGGTACCCGTGCCGAAGCACCCCCCTGGCACAAAAGCTAATCGGTCCGTGCCAGCCATGGGCAGGCACAGCCTGGGAACCACAACTGTCACAGGAGCCGGGTCACACGGCAGCCTTGCAATGAAGTGTGAAATAAATCGCTGCCTGGTTTCAGGGCGGGTGTGACCCGTGTGAGAGCAGGGCAGGTGATGTGCCGCCCCAAGACAGCAGGGGACAGGAGCCACACCGCGTACTGTGCCGTGCACAGCGTGCGTGCTCCTAGGGCAGGAGGGGTGCGCAGCCCACCGCGTTCCCGAGTCTCTGCCCACACACCACAGGCTCTGGGAAACGCCCAGCAGCCGCGGGTTATTGTTCCGGAGGGATTTCCACCCCCACCTCCGTCTCCCCTCGGCGCCCTCAGACGCGGCCGCACCGCAATGGCGCCACCGGGTGGCGCCCGAGCGCCACCGCCCCGCGGCCGCCGGGGCCGGGTCGCCGTCCCGCGCTCCTTCCCTCCCTCAGCCCGGCGGCGGCGCCGGGAACGCGCCCGAAGGAAAAGTCCTCACGCGCTCCCGCCGCCGCTGTTCCTCTCTTGTCCGGGTGCTTCGCGGTGCATTTCTAGGGAGCAAATGGCACCGGCGTGCCACGGGTTCCCGCTGCCACCTAAAGCAGCACACCTACACCCTCCCTTGCGCTCAATCCCGCGTTCATTAGGTCGCTCGACTCACTGACTTGGCTGAAAAAAACCCACGGTTTTTGTTGTTACTATTCTGCAAGGTTGGTGGGTTGAATCTGCTCAAGGAAAAGCCCTTTGTGAGGAAAAAAAGCAGGAGCACTCGGCCAGGAGCTGAAGGAGAAAGGTGACTGATGTGGCTCATCTCATGGAGTGCACCACTAATTGCAATGGTTGTCGGAGAAAGGGTACAAGGTACAAATACAGAAAGACAACACCTTCTATCCTGTACCTGTACCAGAGGGGTAATAACAGATATCTCAGAACTAGTTGAAAGAGCAGCAGAGATCTTTGTGGTGGATGTTTCTAGTGTAGATATAAATTAGAGTAATTCTCATGGTGTGTTCTGTGTAAGCTGATCCTTGTTAAGAAAAATTCAGCTCGGTGTTATGTCCTTCAAGTCTTAAATAAAATAAAAAATCAAAGAAAAATGCAGTAGAACAGATGCTCAGAAGAGAAGTCGAATAATCACAATTAAAAACTGGAGGTAGAAGCAAAGAAGTTAGAAATAAAGGAAGATGAAGTAAGTTTCTGTAAAATTTTAAATGCCAAGAGAGCTTGTCTCTGCAACAAAGGTGGTCATGACCTGGATTCCTTCCTCCTGAATTTTAAATTTCTAACCAGGTTACATAGGTACTGGTTTTCTGTAACTTCTATGGAGAAAAAAGCCCCTTAAAATGGGAAAAAAATCTCCAAGCTGGATATCAGTAGTTGTCCAACTGCTTCAGGCTATAGAACTGCAGAGTCTTGGTCTTATGTGCCTAGGGTATACTGACCTCCGCCACTTGCAAGACATCTTTGTCATGGAAATTATTTGAACAGATATTGGAATGCATTATATGGGAGGCGAGCTCATGTGATCCTCATTATCTCTTTGGTCTTAAAAAGGGTGGCTTTATTTTCAACCTTTGGCAAGATGTCCTGCAATCTATTTTGAACTGAAACAGGAAGATGAGCAGAATATCACGAAGCTGTGGTGACTTCCCTGCTTATCTTGGCTGCCTTCTCCTCAGGAGTTGTACTGAACACCAGACTTGTGCAGCAAACAAGCTTGACCAGTATTTATAAATAAACACGCATTTTTTCTTATCTGCATTTTTTTTTTAAATACTTTAATCGCCCTGAGGCAATGGTAGTCTTTATCTGTGATAAATTCAAAGAATATTGACCAGGACTCTGACTTTTTATCAGGTGACTACAGTGTTGCACAAAAACCCCTTGAAGTCCCTGGCAAGGTACATGCACTGATTTGCGATCACACTAGAGTGAAGATGCATACATAATTCTGGAGGGAATATCTGACATTTTGGAAACGCATTTGTGATTGGGTTGTGGCAGCCAGGACTGCAGGACCTGCAGGGCCAGGTCTCCCAAGGTCCTACACCTTCCCTGTGTGAGGCTCTCTAGGCCATTTTGTCTTTCTCATTTTGAGCAGCAGCAGCAGCAACACAGAGCAGAGATGGCTGGAAATTTCTCACAGCAAATTCTCCATTGGGAAAAAAACCTTTCAAAACTGTAATTGGCAGGTCTCTGAGCAGCACATTGGCTGTGACAGAAGCCAGGCAGGATGGCAAGCTGCCTGCTTCCCTTGCAGGCTTACTTGGCTTTCTCTGTCGGCAGTTCACATGCTTTCTGGGCTTCCTGACAGCTGAATAGGGAGGATACCATGGGTCAGGGAGCCTGTGATCCTGAGAGGAGGGGGCAGGCTTAAGCCCACATTTCCATTCTAATCTCACTTTGGATGGTTAGTCTTTTCTAGAAATATTGGATAGAAATTCTGGTTCTCCAGGGCTTCAATGAAGAACAGTCAATCTCTTATTTCAGAGAACCTCAGGCAATGCCAACAGCAGAAAGAGCATCCATCCTTCTCCAACCCAGACTCAGAGGCAGAGATAAGGTGCTCTAAAGAAAAAGAGGCATCCTCTCTTCCCTTTTTGAGATGCAGTGGCAGAAGGGACCCATCAGCTTTTAATCGCTCCATCAGCTCCATGGGACTGTTGTTGCCATGCTTTTCCATTCTTGGCACTTAACATTTTCTGTGGGGATACAGTCAATGGACATTTAACCTGGGAGTGAGGGGAAGAAACACAGAGGATGATTCATAGTTTTCGATTACTGTTCTCAGGCTGAGAAAGGCAGTAGCGCATTTTGGCTGCTCGCTCAGCAATGCTTACCTCCTGTTTGAAACTCTCCTTTGTAAGTGCTAGGCATCTACAGGCTATTTAAGCAAGCAGTGAAATGCTCATCAACTATTTGGCATGAATACTTTTAGGCTTCTGTCTGTTAGTGGCTGTTCTTCAATATAGCTCTGAGTATGTATATTTCCTTTACAATAAATGCAACACAACAGATTAGCCAGACAACACAGGGGTGATTCTGCTTCTCTTCAGTAGACCAGAAACTGGTCTACAGGGAATTTAACTTCAGCATGGGAACACCCTGTCTCACATAGCCTTTATTCCTGAAGTCTTTATTCAGGCCCTGATTAAACAAACTTCACAAGCATGAATCAAACTAACATCATGGCTTTGCTGAATTTATGTCCCAAGTCTTACTCCAGTAAACTAGTTAAACTGGGCTGCAGCTCTCAATTTGCTGTTTCAAATCAGACTCCTTACACCTGTGAATAAAGGCTATTATCACTTTCTCTTCTCATAATTCTAAGTTCAGTTTTCCACAGTCATCTGTAATTTATTTTCCCAGTTAGAGGTATTTGTAGAAAAAATAAAGCAGCACAGCCTTGTAAGACATCTGATCAAAAGGCAGAATTAAACTTGTCACAACTAAGTGATTTGCCATAAAATAGCGAAAAATACATTAATATTTCACTAGTTCCATTTTAGGTTGTGAGAAGAGAGGTGAATATTCTTTAAATGTGCCTTCTGTACACAGTACCAGAAGGTTTTACTTGTATTTTCTTCTTTATAAGCAAGTCCAAGCTCCTGGCTAAAGTCCAGTGGACATTTTTCTTTGTCCATTAAGGCAATCTCCTACACAGTTTACCAGGGGAGGATGAAATTCCTCAAGCTGTGTTATAAACATTTATCACTGAAATCACTCTCCTAGTAACAAGAACAGCAGAAAAATTCAAGACAGTGCTACATTGAGTGTGCTTTACAGATGGAGACTATAGAATCAGGAGTGAAATAGTAAAGCCAAAGACCAAATAAGCCACGGTGAAAAGATTAAACAAGACAATTTTCCATCACAGAGAGTTTTGAGGTTCAGTGAAAGTAGGAAAACCTGATTCTGTCACTCCAAACAAAAGACAGAGTAATATTTAGACACCAAATGAAAGAGTCTAAGGATCTTTTTCACTCTTTTGAGAAGTCTTGGTTCTTCCCTGAAGGAGTTCTTTGCAGAGATAACCTACAAGTACTTCAAAGCCATGTAGCCTGTATTTTCTTCTCTGGATAAACTTTTTGAGAGCTCTAAGGAATCTCCCTGTTGTTCCTCTGCTTTCTATCACTCAAGTTCCTTCCTCTTGAATAAAGTCTCTAGAGATGATAGTTGAAATCAGGACCCTGTTGACACCATGGCCCACAATGGGCAGCACTGATTTTAATTTGGCCTGTAGTTCAGCATGGGACTGAGAATGGGCAGCACTGACAGCAGTGCCTGCAGTCTGCTGGTTAGGGAGGCTCTTATCAGTTCACCTTCCTGTCCTCCTTTTCAGCTGCAATTTACTCCCTTCTCTGCCAGTCTCCCTAATTAGTGCAGAGGATTTGTTTGTGTATAGCCCTAATAAATCGTAATCACCTTCAATATAGCACTTCCCCAGACTCTGACCTTTTGCTCTCCAACCATGTCCTGTGCCAAGTACTGGGTGGGAGCCTTGGGCAAGGATTTCCTATGTACTGCCATCACCAGCAACAGGGAATCCAGACTTCCCTTCCTCATTTAGGCCAGTGCTAAGGGCTACCACCATTAATGAATTATTTCCTTTATGAAAACATTTCACAAAATTAAATAGGGATAAAGACAGAAAGCAATCAAAAACCTGAAGAAATTACTGCAGAACTTCTAAAGCATTTTAAAAGAGAATGAAAACTTCTTAGGGGTTGTGTTTTTGTGACAAAAGCTATGCAATTCCATAAAAGGCATATTGTTCTAGAAAAATAATAATTTATAGGAGACTCCGGAAAGGTTTTTTAAAATGGCAAGATGGCAAGAGGCTGATGAGGTGGGATTTTCTGGACATACTGTGAGCATATCAATACCAGCCTCTCTACCGCTGCAGGCTGCATCTGGTTTTCAAAGAGTTACATTTTCTGCAGAATTGCTGGCAGTTTTCTGATATGTGTATGTAGTGAATCTGGGAGCCCCATTGGGCTGTAACTTATGCAGAAGGCTACACTGAGTCCTGGCAAGCTCAGGCCTCCAGAATTTAACAATGTAATAGAAGGAAACATGCCAAACCATCTACCTGAACTGCTATTCCCTCAACACATTCCTCTGTGGTGTTTCTTGGCTGGCTGCTTCATCCCTCAGCTCTAGAACTGAAAAAAACCTGGTGTTTGAACTTATATTTCTCATAGTCCTTTACATAGCCTATGCGGCAAAAATACCCCAGAATCCTATTAAAGTTTCCTTTTCCAAAACAAAAAAGCTCCTGAAAAATAATTGTCTTTTCCTGATACCATTATTTGTTTTTAGTTAATACTGAAGAGCAGCAGATGGGTGCTCATGAATTTAGATACAAATATGTGAAAATCAGAAGCGCATCTTTAGATATTTAGGTTTCCAATTTTTGTTTTGAGGAAGATGTTGCAAAATTAAGACTTTGAATAGGTTGCCTTTTAAAGCAGTCATAATTAGAAAAAGGTATTTAGACTAATACTACAAATCTAACCCACAAATAAATCCTGTTTTGTTATAACCACAAACAATTCTTTCTTCACTGTGGATGGGTCAAAATCACATCAATTGCAACAGTCCCATCTTCTTCTCCCCAGAGGATCTCTGCTTATGTGGCTGTTTAAAGCAGATAACACAACTGGTGTGGAACTATAGTCCTAAAGAAGCAGAGAAGCTTAGCACAGGAAAAGATCCAACATACAACCAGTAAAGTATTATAGAAGTTATTTAATTTGTGTTTTCATAGTTTATGCATATAGATGCATATTACAATCCCTGCTACAGAAAGTAGAGAGGTTTCTGTGTTTGCCTGCTCACTGTGTCACAAGAAAACAGTCTAGGTTAATTGGGAAATGAAAGTCAGTCATGTCAGCCAATAGGAAAAAGCGGGGCAGATTTCCTGGTAGGTTATCAAGTATTTCAGGTTCAAAGTGTACGGAATTGTTGCACATTTGTAACTCTTCTGGTGACTACCATAAACACTGGTTTGTTGGAAGGTTGTTTCCAACAGGAGTAATGTTTAGCGTGAATATTTCTTGGCTATATGCTAGCTATATACTGAACAGGAAGTTTTCACAGGGTAGCAGTGACAACACAATGGTTGGTGTACACAATATGCTGCTGTACCTATTCCACACACCATATAAACGTCAGCTCAGCAAGGAAAGACAGGAATTTGGAAGTAGTTTTGCCTTATATATTTGTGGGCTCTGTCTGTTTGTGCTGATGAGACAAACTAAAGCAAGGATTCCTATTACTGTTCAACTAATGATTGCACTGGTAACTTCTACTATCCCACAGATTTATAAGATAGTCTCACATATATAAAATTCAAGCTCTGTTGTTCTTGTCCATAAAGTAGTTCCTTTCACATGTCCTGTGTCCAAATGACGGTAGTATGTCATAACATTTGAGTCATAATTCCCTATATTTCATGGTGCAATTGGATGTAACGGAATTGTTGGACTCATGTTGGAATGAAAGGAGTCCCTTCACTACCTTCAACAAGCCTAGGATCAGACTCTGGCTTGCTTAGCACATTATTTTGGGAAATCATTGACTCTCCTAGACTTCACCCTCTCTTCCATTTGGACAGTTTATTAATTTATAGGTCTTTAGAATCTCTGTTATTATCTTAGGAGAGATTTTGGAGTTTTTTATTTGTTTCTTTTAGATCTTGGCATTGGAATATGGGTTGTTCATAGACTAAGATGACCCTCATGTTTATAGACCTCTTGAGAAAATGGAATCACAAGTCTTCAATAAAATCTAATCAGCATTTTAAATTACTCACAGATATAAGAGTTTAACTAAACAGAAAATACCCTGATGTTCCACCCCACAGGGTCTTATCGCGGTCAACTTGGCTTCTGTACTACAAAAACATCCTCAGTTCTTCAAATATGCCAATAAACTTCCCCTGAGAGGCAGAGTTCAGCAAATAAAGCCCTCCCCTCATGCTCCATCACCAATGTTTGCTTGTTGGACTTTGGATGAAAGAGTCAAAAATTTCTCCACTGAACCAAAAAGCTGCTGGAGGAGTTTAAACTGCTGTAAGCATGGGAAAGCAAAGCAGTTGAAACCATAAAGATAGATTTGGGACAAGGTGATGTCACAGCCTAGCATCCAACAGGAATACATTCACACTTCAGAATCCTTCTAGCAGCCAAGAAGTTCTGCACTAACATGGATGTCACTGGGGAGTTTTTTAATAATCTTACTATACTGAGCCAAACAGGTCTTCAGAGAGCTGTGGGAGAAGTGGAATATGCACATCTGGGAACTAAACCAAACCAATACTGATACTTTAATCATACAAGGTTTTCACTTGCTATCACATATAAAGGAGATTTTACAGTGGTTTAATTACTTTTAAAAGTTCACATTGATTCTCCAGACAGTTGTATTATATATAGATACATACAGAATAAAAAAAGCTTCATTGATGGATATCAGATGATAGTATCAATAGCCAGGAGAAAAGAAAGTTGGTCCCTATAGTAATATATTACTTTTCTCTGAATAAAAGTAAGCTCAAGAAAGTTGTCTGTTATCAGCTCCACCTTCTGAGATGGTAAAAAGGTGGTTGAATATATCCACAGTGTAATGATTTTCAGATGGGATACTGGGAAACAAAACTGGTCAGGAATGAGAAATTAGTTCAAAGAAAGGAAACATAAAAATGAGGTTATAAACATAGAGAATATTTTAAAAACTGTATTTGTTTTCTATTAAAAAATAATCTTGAGAAAAAGATATTTTCTTTCTTAAGGTGATTTATTTGGAACTGAAACAATAGTTCAGTCTAAGAACAACAGCAATTAAATTTCCAACAAAGGTGTAATAGCAAATGTATACCTGCTATTGGATGCTAAGAAAAACCAAATACATGACAATACCAACAAACTAATTAATGTTTTAGGAGAAGGAGAGTTCTGGGGGCCCTCTCAAGACTCAAGAGAACTTCTGAGGTAGAGGTAGAGGTATGTTGTATAGAGCAATCACTCCTTTCCACTTGCATGCTGTGCTAGCCATGACACAAGTGACATTCTGCCATCATTCTGTGTTTATAAATCATTAAAAAGTAATTTGAAAATAGCATCAATTTCTCCTTTGGTTTAGAACTGCAGATACGCTTGCTACTTATCTCCAGAGAAGATGATTTGAGGGATTAGCATATGGCTTATGGCATTTGACTTTCAAATGTAAATCCTTTCACTCATGGTCTTTGAAGGTCCTAACCAACCAAATTCTAAGTCCATGAAAATTTCTAATTCTAAATAAAATTCAAAGAATGCCTATACAACTTATCAGTGGTTATTATGTTTACAAAGCTGTTGAATTATGGAAGACCTCAGGACTTGTGCTCTTCTGCATTTGTTATTAGGGAATATACCTTGTATCCCTGGACTTCCTGAATCTGTGTGTACCCAAAACAAAGCACCGCAACATCATGTGGTGTCCTGACTACTTCAGCCTAGGCCTGACTTAGTACTCAGGTCTGGACCACAGCCCAGGCAGCCAGCACTTGCCTGGAAACCCGGACTGTCTGTGTCAGTTCCAGCCACCAGGCACGTCTGGATTGCTCATACATCACGCAAAAATGCTCAGTCAGCGGAATTTAGTGGTTACTTATTTAGGTGGCAGTATTTAGCAGAAGTCTTTCTAACTCGCTGCTTTGCAGGGGGACTGGTGTTGACAGATGGGAAAATATCCAACAAATTCAGAACAAAAAAAAATAATGCATGATTTCTTCTAGTGCTAGCTTTTACAAACCAGAGCCAAAGACTGCCACAGTGATGAGAAATATGGGTCAGGAAAATACATCTACAGCTGGGTATTGGGGGGCTAGCTGGAGTCTGAATGTGCTCCACAGTACTGCATAGGCACTTGAGGGGCTCGTGTGTACACTGGAGTGCAGTGGCAGAGCTGAAAAAACCTACCTCTAAAGGCTGCACTGAAATCCAGCTGCCTGGGCTTGTGACAATGTCTCCCTTGCAGAAATCACAAAGACTTGTAACAGTGTGGGGTTTTTTCACTAACAGCACATTTTCTCTTGCACTCATGCAGAAGAATATGTTTCCTACTCTGTATTTAGGAAACCATGGGAGGATCAGGTCTCAGAGGGCCTGAGGCCACTTCAGCTACTTGAATTCAGCCCTTAAATCCCCAGGCAGCTTTTCCAATGCACCTGTCCAGGGAGGCACTGGAGCTGTCTACCTGCCTAAATTACTGCCTCTCAGCATGTCATAAGTATTGAAGTGTGGATATGTCCATGCTGTTACATGTTTAAGCCCTTCTCAAATAAGCTATTAGCAGATCTATGTTGCCTGCAGGTCTGCTTCTCAGGCATTTTCTGTTTGTGCTGTCATAGAGTCTGACACACAGTGTTCCTGGCAAAGGTGTTTCCTCATGATTCATCTAACCACTAAAACCTGTGGAAGACAGGAGAGTCTAATGCCCACCTCCCCCAAAAGGAGAGGGTTCAGGATATGTAGAATAAACAATGTCACTGCTCTCTTCCAATGAAAAGGGGCTGATTTGCTTTTGGTACCTGTACTGAGGAAAAGGCATGTGATAATGAATATTGAGGTGTAAATGCATGCAGCCAACATAGGTTCCCTCCTGCCCCAGAGTCTTGCTCTGACCCTCAGCACCTTCAACTGGCTTCACAATTAGCATTTCAATTTCCAGGAGACTCCCAGGACTCCTTACACAGTGTCTGAGAAGGTATCCAAGCACTAACTGGGAGCAGTGCACCCACTCTGCTGTTAGCTGTTAGTGCAGGACATGAGAGGAAAAGCGGTCAAGGAGAGCTGTGGGAGCAGAGCATCCCTCCCAGCCCACCTGACAGCCTGAGTTAGAAATCTGAAATGCATGCTTTGCAAGAGACAGCTGTTCTTCCTGAAACATTGGAATAAAGAGCTCCTTAGCAAGAGATTGAACGTAGTGCAGGTACTTTGCTAAGGCTGTGGTTCATATACTGTAATAAATAAAGGCAGCCTTTTATGTGTACGTGTGCGACAGTTACATCAGCTCACAGTGGCTGAGCCTCAATAAAGGCCCAGTGTAATTCTCTTAACCCAGGGGAAATTATAACAACCAGTTAATAGAGAATTTCTCTGCAGTTGTTTTCCCAGTCAGCAACAGACAGAGGCAGCATATCACGAATCTTCTGTCTAGAAAGAAAACACTCCCTTTTTTCTAAATCAAAATCGGGACTTTCTTTCTCCCACCTTTATCTTCTTTAGGAACAGACTCATGCGAAGAAGTTTGTGATACGTTTGGATAGTGGAGCGTGGTTCAGGCCCATTGTGGGGCCTCATGAAAGGAGTTTCTCTTCAGCATCTCATAAAACTCTTGTCAAGCTTTTCGTATGTGGGTGAGTTTCCTGTTTCAGATTAATTCCCCTCTTTCCACCTTCTCCATTCTCAGTTTATAGCATATTCCTACAAAGATCCTGTTTGCTTTACCCTTTAAATGGTCTGCATCATGTGACGAGTGTGCACAGTGCTCAGGACTAACCTGCAAATCAGGTACCCTCAGGTATTTTTTTATGCAAATACTGAGTCCGTTCACACCTAGAGAATATTCTTCATGCTCAAGACAGACACATGCATGTTTCTGAAAAAACTGGCCATTCATCTTTTCCAAACTATTGATAATATGCATCGGAAGATTTTAACCTATGTTTACTGAACCACAGTCCCACAAATGATTTGTAGGTTAGTATATGTTCTGTCCATACATTCTTAGGGCTTTCTGGATGGAAGGAACCCTGGCCTTGCCCATGGATGTTTTATGACATGATGGGTTTGTGATGTTGGGTTAACCTTCAAAGAAACCAGACTGAAATCATGTAATTATTTTCATTACAGCCTCCACTTGGACTGACATCACAGTTTCACGTAATAAACAAGAGCCCTGTCCACTAAACTCTTTTAGGTTTTATATTTTAATGAAGTTTTCAGTTTATGCACAAGTTTTGGTGAAAATCCACTATGAAAAAATTACACTGTAAATGCCTTTATGTTTGTGGATTTCTCCTTCCTTGATTTTATTTTGTTCTGTTTTCTTTACTAATTTAGCCAAAACTAACTTATGCAGACTTTGGTTTACTTTACTCCCAGGTTTCTACTTCTAACATTTTATTTTTAAAGGTTTTAAAATTTGGACTCAAGAATAAAAGTCTCAGGTTTTCAAAGCCAGAGTAATTTGCTTTAGTGAGATGGTGTATTGCACCTGTATCAGCTTAGTGGCACAAAATGTCTGTAGGGAATTTTTCATTAGAGTTTTTTCATTTTTCATTCAGACATCCGCATGAAAGCCTAGCCAAGAACTGGAAAGACTGATTAAACTTCAAATAGTTTTACTAATAATACTGAGAAGAAATGGACTGCATAAAGGATTTGCTAGCTGTGCTTTTGGCCAGTGTGAGTGCTTGACCATTATTACCAAAATTCTTCATACTTGTGATCAGCAAAAAAATAAAGTAATGGAAGTTTTATCAGAATCAGGCATGGATTCAAACCTGAAGGAAAATGTGGTACTTTATTAAAGCTGTAGATCTGGCTTATATGTCTGAGAATCATAATTACCAGTGTTTTAAACCACAGCCATATTTGGTGATACATGCTGATACCCTTATGTGCTCTGAAGATGAACTATGTGTGGTATTTTGTGTGCCCAGTCAGAGATCTGACCAGCTAACCACACTTTGTATTTCTGCTCATGACCTCAGTATGGTTTCTTCTAGGCAAAACTTGAGGTTTCTCCTATTGTTGTCATTTTAGCAGGGATGAGTCCCTTTATTATCAAAATTAAGCTAAAGTAGCTTAATTACATTGTATTTGCCCAGTCTGACTGGGCCTTTGCCTAATGAAATGATCTGCCATGTAGGAAGGGCTGTCCACTCTGAACCTCTTATTTCTCCACATATTATTCTCTGCCAGCAGCTTTTACTTGTATTGGGAAGACAAAACTGGATGACAAACAGAGACTGCAGCAATGAGAGAAACTCATGAAAAAGATCTGCATTTGACAGCTTAAGTGAGATGAAGGCAGTCAACACCTCGTTACCCTCTGATGCCAGTTAAAGGCATGTCAACTGAAGTTGGGGTGTTTGAAGGGAAGATGAAGGTGTAGAAAATGTGTTCACAGCCTGTCAGAGTCAAGCTCCTGGCACAGCAATGAAGCAATTTCTTTATCCTGACCATTAGCAAAGCAATCATACATGTGCTTCCCTGATGGAGGAATATAGCTATAGGCACAGTCCACTGCTAATTAGGCTGGGAGATGAAAATACCTGGATCTCTGATGGAGCAGTATCCACTCCTTTCTTTAAGCTACCACATGGGAAGGTCATGAAGGTGGTGTATGTCAATCCTGGCTAGTTTCTTTTCTCCAGACCTCTGCAGTGCTATTTTCTGGCACAAGGACCCAGAAGAGACAAGGGAAACAGATATGCTTCAGCCCATCCTTCTGCCATCCTTATGCTGGCTAGTAGTTTCCAAAGCACTGCATGAGGGGTACCTAAGTCGTTTTGTCATGGTTGGTAGGAATTCGATGATCAGCTAAAGCCAATTGAGAGGAAAAGTGAAAGAAGCAGATGAAGACCAGAGCTGAATGAGAAAGCACTCATACCAGACCCACGCCTGTTCTCAAGTTGAAGCTCCATCTGGGCTGGACAACACCCTGTGTCCAGGAGAACTAAGAGGACTGAGGCACACAGTAGGAGCCAGCTACATCTCTACCAGCTACTGTGCCAGCATCTAAACCCTCTCCAAACAGCCTGCTGAGACTCCACCTGCACCTCTTTTCTCTCATCCCGGAACCCATGATTTTCCTCACCAAATGCCTTCTGGTTCAGCCATCTGTAGTGTCTGGTGGAAGAAACCTCAGAATTCTCCTTCAATTGCTTGATCCCTACCAATGTCAGGTCTCCAGTCACCTCCATTTCCAGAACCCTGTTCAGTAGCATCTCTTTGCTTTTTGGGTACCTTCAGAAATGAGATAGTCAGAGGTGCTTGGCAGAATATTCCCCTTCTTGTCCTTCACTGTGAATTGCCAATCATTTGATCTTCAGCCTGTTGTTATTGTGGAAGGTTTTTTATTTAATTTTACACCATCACAAAGTAGTTGACATAGGAAGGGACCTCTCATGATCAACAAGTCCAGCTCCACCTTGCTAAAGCAGAGTGAGCTAAGTTGCTCAGTCAGCTTTTGAATATTGCCAAGAATGGAGACTCCACAACCCCTCTGGAAAACCTAGTGCCAAGCTGTGATCATCCCTACAGTAACAGTTTTTTCTTATGTTTAAATGGAATTTCTTGTATTTCAATGTGTGCCCGTTGCCTCTTGTCTTCTCAGTGAGTACCACCACAGTGCCAGTTTATGGCCAACTTACAGAACATTAGGATCCCAGGCCTGCTTTCCAGCTGGTCAACATTCAGAATGTACTGGTGCAAAAGAGCTACTCCTTCTCACGGAAAGGACTTTGCACTTCCCTTTTTTGGAACTTCATAAATTTCCTGTTGGCTCATTTCTTCAACAGGTCAAGGTCTCCCAGAATGGCACCAGAACTAGCTGGTGCATCAGCCACTTCTGCTGGTATTGTACTCTCTGCAAACTTGCTTGCAGTGCAGTAGCCTTATTATCTAGGTCATTAATGATGAACAATCATGTGTTTCAAATGCTGCTAGCTTTAACCCACTAGAAGCTCATTTTCTCCTTTGAGCATTTTATTTATGAATATCCTATTTGTAGAAAGGAAATCCACATGATTATTCATTGTTCACCTTTGTGTTTTAGGTGCAACGTAAAGCCATGGAATTATTAAGTGAATCATATACCAATCAAATTTGTAACAGAATATTTCCAAGAAAGTAGTTTTGTTTTCTGGATGAACCTCATGGAAAAACATCTAGAGGAACACTTGCACTTATTTTTGACTGAAGTTGCTCTACAGAAGCAGCCTGTTTTCTAAAGAGGTTTTTGTGGCTAAAACACAGAACAAACATTTGAAGAAAGGCCAAAGAATACATTAAAGGATACTCCCTAGCCCTGAAGTAAAACCTAGAAATTCTGGAAATAGGATGTTCCTGCACAAACAAATGCACATATATATATATATATGTATATATATATGTGTGTGCGTGTGTGTGTGTGCATATAAAATGTGTATATATATAAAAGTGAAAGAAATTATATTTTTAATTTCCATCCAGCATGAGCACAGCCTATGGTGACTGCTGAGTATTGTACATGTTTTCATGCTAAATAGCTTCACTCTGTTGATGCAAACATGTGCAAAAGACAAGAGATAGATCTGAGGTGAGGTAGTTACAGTTTCATACACAGACAACCTTGTAAAACTCTCAGTGGAAGAGGTGGAACAGCAGTTAGAGTTTGCACCAAGAGCTCCCATCGTCTTTCCTAGAAGTAAACAAGGCCCAAAATGTCTTTGAGAATGTTGGTCTTTGTTTCTGTCCTGCCACAACTGTCTCTTTTTAGTCCCATCCTTTGTCATACTCGTTATCATTCTCAATCCTGAGTGAGAATGGGGAAAAACATAACCCTTGTTTGTTCCTTTTTGTGTTCCCAGGCCATGTTCCTGTTTGATTAGTGGTGTTTCCTTTTTCCTGTCCTTTGTTTATTACGATAACACATTTCCTGTTTATTGGTTTATAGTAACCAGACAAAAATAATGTTGTTTAGAACTCTGTCTTGGAAGTGCTGGATGTTCAATGACACACAGCATTTGAGTCTTACATGCATTCCTGATGTCTCAGCTTCCTCTTCTTCTCAATTTCCCCCCAAACTTCCCAGTCTACTCCCTTTGTCATCACACCCCCTATCTTTGCTTTTCACTCACCCCATAACCCTTCACTCACCCCATATTCTTATTTCTGGCAGTTGAAACCTAAGAATTTGGCAAGAAGGAGGGAAAGAACCACAAAAATGGGCCATGGTACAGCCAGTGTAAACATAAACTTCATGGTGGCAAACCCTCTTGTTCCAGCATCACTGGTAAGAGAAACACAGTTGGACACTGTTGTGCTCCAGCAGCAGGACACAAGTAGGGAAAGCCAAATAACTGAGTGAAACCGAGACCATTGCTGGGCATCCACCAAAAGTTGGATTAAAAATTTTAGATTTAAATAAAGAAGATTTAAGTGTTGCCTTTGCTTCCTCATGATTTGAGGACATAAAGGGTTTTCATTTTCAAACTTCTTGTTATCACACTGAATACTTGCCTTTAAATTACTATTTTCCCTCTTAACAAAAGCTCACATTCACAGGTATCAGCCTAAGAGCATTTGCAGCTTTAAAAAAGCGGGATAGTGCAGATATGGCCCCAAATACTGGAGGACCCCACAAGCAAAAAGCCCTGTCTGCCTTTAGTGCAGTGGGATGCTACTGTTGACTCTGTGCCTGCAATTGCCATGAATTTGCTAAAAGTTTGGAAGCAAGTTATCCTGGTTTCTTCATTTATCAGGTTCTTCATTTACCAGTCACATCAGCATCCCCCAAACTGTACACAGGCAGAGGAAATGGAGATCTTCTTTAGGCCTGCCAGAGACATTGCTTACAAGTATTCAGGACATAATTGCCTTAAGAATTAATGTAAATATACAGATTACACCGTCATACCTAGCCCTGCCAGGACAGTGCATGATAGGAAAATAAATTTATGTCTTCATGCCTAACATGAAGGTTGTTCCTTCCATCCACAGACAGTTACACTGAGGAGTGCAAAGCCAGAGACCAGCAAGCTGTGGCCTTCTGTCATCAAGAGCTTTTTGGTGACCACTGGCAAGTAGCTGATTGCTGCTGCTCTTCTGGCCCTGGACACCAGAGGCAGCTTCCCACTGCTACAGAGTCTTACAGGGCTACCTCCAGTATACCACAGTTGCTCCTCCTTCACTCCAGGCTTCAACCTGACAGCAGTCCTGTCTGGTCTGGAGAGATTACTAAAGGATTTTGAAGCCTGGAGGCTGGAACTGGAGAGTAGTGTAACGTTTAGCAGTGAACCTGAAATTTCATTGCAAGAAATGAGACCTCATAACTAGAAGGCTTAGTTTCTAAAGATGTCAAGAGCATAATTTTAATTTTTAATGGCTGTAAAAATAGTTTTCCTTCTTGCTAATGACTTACAGTCTGTAAGGAAGCTGTTGTAAACAAACTTATTAGCAGTTTAGAGCATATACAAAGAACTATGTCTGCCCAGAAGGTGAAGAAGATGCCCTAAAGACAGAATTTAGATCAAGTGAGACAAGAAAGGACCATATCAAGGAAAACAGACTTGGTCTTCTGCAATCACAAAACATATACAGGATGGACCAGGGATCAGATCCAGCCAGCATGGGTTTAGGAAGGGCAGGTCCTGTCTGACCAACTTGATCTCCTTTTATGATCAGGTGACCTGCCTGCTGGATGAGGGCAAGGCTGTGGATGTTTCTGCCTGGACTTCAGCAAAGGTTTTGACACTGTCTCCCACAGCATATTCCTGGAAAAGCTGGCAGCCCACAGCTTGGACAGGGGCACTCTCTGCTGGGTTAAGAACTGCCTGGAGGGCCAGGCCCAGAGAGCGGTGGTGAACAGTGCTGCATCCAGTTGGCGGACAGTCACTAGTGGTGTCCCTCAGGGATCAGTCATCTTTATCAATGATCTGGATGAGGGGATTGAGTGTACTATTAGCAAATTTGCAGATGACACCAAGCTGGGGGGGAGTGTTGATCTGCTGGAAGGCAGGAGGGCTCTTCAGAGGGACCTGGACAGACTGGAGAGTTGGGCTGATTCCAATGGGATGAGGTTCAACAAGGCCAAGTGCCGGGTCCTGCACTTTGGTCAGGTCAACCCCCTGCAGCGCTACAGACTGGGGGCAGAGTGGCTGGGGAGCAGCCAGGCAGAAAGGGACCTGGGAGTTTTGAGACTCCCAAAAAGCTGAACATGAGCCAGCAGTGTGCCCAGGTGGCCAAGAAGGCCAATGGCATCCTGGCCTGGATCAGGAACAGTGTGGCCAGCAGGTCCAGGGAAGTGATTCTTCCCCTGTACTCAGCTCTGGTGAGGCCACACCTCGAGTGCTGTGTCCAATTCTGGGCCCCTCAGTTCGGGAAGGATATTGAGGTGCTGGAGCCGGTCCAGAGAAGAGCAACGAGGCTGGTGAAGGGACTTGAGCACAAGTCCTATGAGGAGAGGCTGAGGGAGCTGGGGCTGTTTAGCCTGGAGAAGAGGAGGCTCAGGGGAAACCTCATCACTCTCTACAACTCCCTGAAAGTAGGTTGTAGCCAGGTGAGCGTCAATCTCTTCTCCCAGGCAACCAGCAGTAGGACAAGAGAGCACAATCTTAAGCTGTGCCAGGGGAGCTTTAGGTTGGATATTAGGAAGAAATTTTTTATGGAGAGAGTAATCAGACATTGGAATGGGCTGCCCAGGGAGGTGGTGAATTCACCATCCCCAGAGGTTTTTAAGATGAGACTGGATGTGGCACTTAGTGCCATGGTCTAGTAACTGTGGCGATGTTGGATCAAGGGTTGGACTTGATGATCTCAGAGGTCTTTTCCAACCCAGTTGATTCTATGATCTCTATAATAAGAACTTTTTTTTTATTCAAACATTCAAGAAAACACTTGAATAAGAGCTTGGGGAAGATAACTACTTGGAACCAAAGCATGCTGCAGGTCCTTTATGGGTGTAAGTCACAGCAGAGTGAGTGACAAAAAATATTTCCTAATAAATAACCTGACTCCAGCACGTGGAGCTTTACAGTGACAAAAACCAGCTGCAGCATGCAATGCCATGTAACAATCCCTCCAATTGAAGTAACTGAAGGTGCGGGAAGGCTCTAGACAGCATTGTCAGGCTTACTTCTAAGTCATCTAAATAAGCAACTAAAGTAGTTTTCTGTTCATGTGCTTATTAGCTAAGATAATGATGCTAATTAGGTGCCTAATTATAAACTGAAATGTCTAACTTGAGGTTTAAAATGTTGTCCTAAGTTCCTTGTCAGTGCTTATGGTCAAGCACAGAAAGAAGGGTGACTGCAATCCAGAGCAGTGCATTCCTATCACTTGACTGGATATCAAGAATACAGTAAAAAAAAAAATAATTTTAGAGTAATAAATTCTTGCCTTGAGTGTTTTCATTTTCATAAGCATTCTTGTCGAGTGTTTTCACAGGTATTGATTTCCCTCAGGTAAAAATATATGTACCAGAGTCACATTTACATTTTTGTCTAAGTGTTACCACCCTCTGTTTTCCAATAAGTTTTTATGCCTTTGTTTAACAATATGTAATTTGTAGCAAGTTTTATGCTTCAAAAGAAACACATAAAATTCTGTTTATTATCCCATTCTTTATTTGTCACGGAGTTCAATTTGTCCCACCATGGCACTGAATAGTCATTTGCTAACGACTCAGAAGATAATCACCAGTTTCATCTCCAAGACTTAAAATAGTCCAGGGTGGTGCTTCTGAGTTTTTGCATACACACGCATACCCTTCCCCTGCCCCCAGACAAGCCACAGCTAACCACAGACAAATCTCCACATATCTAAATACTATTTGTCCTTGCACAACAGCGGGAGTATGTCCTGAGTCACCCCAGCACGCTCTTTTTATTTTTTTCTGGAACCATACAATTAGCATCTGTTTTTAGTACTTAGCCTTCAGACAGAAGGGGATACAGAGAAGTCCCTGTTGTTGGTTGTTGCTATGGACTAGTCAGTAGTAGTCTGCAAAACTGCAGCCAGCAGAAAGAACGACAGGGATCACTCTTCCAAATACATTCCCACGTTTTTTACCTATTAGCCTCGTTTTCCCTAGGCAGAAATAAAGTGTTTTGGAGACTGAGAGTTAAGAGTCTCAGTAGAGGGGCAAGCAGTGCTCTGTCTATAAACTGTGGATGGCAGGAGAACAGAGAAGGTGTGAGAAGACACAACATTTGTACGTTTTATCCCCTCAGAGTTAAATACCATAAACTCAGGGCTTAGGTTCACCGAAGAAGAAAGGAACCCATCACCTCCAATCCAACACAGAGGGAACACACTTCACAGAAAGATATGGGTTTATTTCTGAAAGTTTCCTCTCCATTCCTGCTTGTAATGCACCTGAGCATCACTGCAGGCAGGGCCCCACAAGCACTCTGAGCTGGTAATGTTTTGCTACAGTTTACATGGTTGCACAAAAGACATGAAGAAGGATGAAGAAAAAAGTATCATTTTAGGAAATGGACACATCTCAACACTTTTTAAGGTCAATAATTTGATGCTATCTTCAGGGAACTCAAAAGTAAGATACAGCTCTGATATTGCATCTAATTGTCACCTAAAACTCAAGTCTGTCCACGTTAAATATGAATTTCAAAATTCAAATGAAACACTTCCTACCCCCATTTGCTGGTTTCCAGCTAGGTTCTTTGAGTACATACAGCTCACATTGCTGAGGCATTTGTGCACCTCATTTCTTTACCAAATCAAGCACATTACATAAGTGTTTCAGTGGGGAGACACAGTCACAAACATTCTGCAATTCAGTGAGCCCCAGCTCTTCCTGAGAGAGGTGGATAGTGAGTCATGCCTAGAAGTAATGTGTGTGTAAGTGTGGCTGTTAAAAGTAGTGGAATGGGGAGCATGGAGCTAGACACTGTGGTTTGCCGTGGTTCCCTGGTGCTGCAAGCAGCCACAGAGGCATTAGCAATTCAGCCTTGTAGCTGACCATCCTGGAGAACAAGCTGGATGTAGGGATTGATGAAGACCTAGTTGAAATCTATAGGTCAGTTTGCATGCTGAAAATGAAACATAATCTTATGATTCTGCAATGTGTGCTAAAAAATGGGAAAGATTAGTCTTAAAAGTACCACATATTTAGCTTCATGACACCCAATGCAATACTTCCCAACTATGCAACCACTATAACCTTAGCAATGTACTGGTGGCAGATTAGTTTACATTTTTTCTACTTTTCCAGTCAGATGTAGGAGGAAGTGTTTGTGTATTTGACTACACATCCTTTTTGAGAGGATGAGCTATTTTGCTGTCAAACTACATTAGCAGTTAGATAAGATGGCATGTCCACGATTCTCTGAACATTCGACCCTGAAAATTGCGAAACATAAATTCTAATTCTATTACTTTGGGCCATACTGGGCCTGTCTCGAACACATGTGCAAACTCACATGGACTAGTCTTCTGCGTGTCTTGTGGCAGGGAGACACATAATCACAGACCTGAACTTCTAATCCCTATTGTTGTGTGAAAATAGGAGAAATCAAGGTCATTTCCCACTCTTTCAGTAGACTCCCTCCATAGGGCTTGCTATGACTTTACTTGAAAAAAGGTTGCATGATTATACCATGTCAGCAAGAAAGATGTTGCCTGTAAATTTTATGACCCATAATTAAATTACAGGTGTAACTTGTTCCAGTTTGGTGCTGAATTCCAAATAAGCAGAATCAGAAACCGAACATTAAAGACTAGTCAGACCCTGCTCAAGAATATACTGAGTATCTGGGGTTTAACTCTTGCTGTATGGTTTGCTGCTAAGCTTTAGGATTTGACTCTTCTGGATTTGGTAGCAGCCTCAGGGTCTGATACTGCACTCCATCATGGGGTCCAGTCACATGGGCATCAATAGAACTCTGCAGTTTATCCAGTCTATTCAATGCAGTAGTACAATACTGAATGCAGCTTCACAGGAGTGTTTCAGCAATCTCGGACCCTGCAATGTGGTGACTTTTGCAGAAGGAACCTTGTACAGCAGATGGGTATCCATGTCACAAGCAGTGATTGCAATCTCAGTGGCATAACAGCAATCTCAATATGATTGGAACTCATTTCATTTAAGATTTCAAAGAATTCCATTCCATGGTTGTAAATAAAATGGATCCTCTATCTATTATAGATATGGCCTAACTTCAAAACTGTTTATATTAAGGTAATTTTGTTATCCCATTTATCTGAAGAATTCTTCCCAGAGAAGCTTAGCACAGCAAAACTACAAGTAACTATCTATTATTTGGTGGTTCAGAAGAGCATTGTTAAGAAAAAGCTTAGTGTTGACCCTGCTAATTAATACCCATCTTTCTAAAGATCAAAGAATGGAACCTGATCAGGAACAGCTGCTGTTATGTGTAGTTATTTACATTTTCCTGTCTGACACCCTAACATACTTTTAATAATTTATCTCCCCTTTGCAAAGGGTAATTCCATCGGTTTATGAAAGAAAATCAGTGTCTCTGTTCTTGGCAGATGGTTGCATACCTAAGATTATGCTGCTGCTGATCCGTACATGGAATTTTCCCCAGTGTGAATGGGAATTTCATATGTGTATGACCACAGTCCAGGAAAGGAAAAATCCTGCTGTCCTCGGGGATCTTTTCCTGCAGAGTGATGGGACACCAGTGATACTCCACTGTGCAAAAGGGCTGCAGGACTCAGGCATAAAGACTATAGAGCACTGGAGGTTTCCATCTTTCCCTTCCTGCAAGGGTTAAGTTGTGGACATTAGTGTTGCATGTCCCTGCTCTCCACACACTTGGTCTCTGCAGAGACACTTGGTATTCCAGATGCTTCAAGACAGTAGATGCTATTGGTAACTGAATAGATGACATGCCCAAGCAGTAAGAACCTCTTATCACTGTGTTTATGTCAGTAATCCAAGTTGAGACACCCAACTCCCTCAAGGAAAAGTAAACTGTACTTAAGTCAAAACTCAATAAAGAATCTGTGTTGGTGAAATCCAAGCTCAGTTTCCATTTAGAGAAATTGAAAATAATGACCACAAACTTATTTTTAAAAAATATGGCAGTTGACATGCAAATAGCTCCATGAGAAGGCAGAAAAATGACAGAAAGTATGGTAGGGGAATAGGTAGGAGAGAACAGATGGGAGAGAGAAGAAAAATCTCTTAGCTAGACTTTTTGTGCATGCATATCCTGTATATAGGCCACCCACCCATGACACATGGATTTTGGAAGGGTGTTATTCTACCCCTTATACATAGAATTGGCTTTCCCTGTAACTAGGAAAACATTTATTTTAAAAATTGAATCAACCCTGAGTAAAACATGGGTTTCAATTACAGGAAGAATAGGTTCATGAACTCCAGCTAGATTTCTGAACCCTACCATCTTAAAAAAAAAAAAAAAATAAAATCGCATGTGTGCTAAAGTCTTAAGTTCCTGGAAGCATACCTTTCTCTGGATCACCAAGCAAACTACCCAGTAAGGGGTTTCAAATTGCACAGGAGGCAAAATAGCTACTAACTATTAACCAATACAAAAAAAAAAAAGAAAAAAAGGGAAAATGGTTACAGTGCCTGGCCCAGGTAGTAGAGCTATGTCACTCTTCTGCAGTAAGGCAGAGGTAGTTTTAAGCATGGCATCGAAAACCATATGTTTTTCTAGAGAACTGTTAATGCTAACCTGGGATATGTTCAAGTCTTTCAAAGTGGAATTAAGAAAACTATTCTGTTCCTTCTGTTCCTTTGTAATCCCTAAGAGTAGAGATTTGTAGTGCTGGTGCAGTTACCTCTCCCTCCTTCCCAATAAACAATAGGTTTTGCCAACCAATGCAACCTGTTGGTCACTGCTGAATCTTTGCAGCAGCTGGAGCATGGTGTGAACTCATGGGATGCTTGTGGAGGACTTCTGCCCCTTCAAGAAGCCATTGGTGATCCTGCCCTGGTTAACAAAATAGTCTTCAGATAAGCAAGTGGGCATATATCTTCCTCATGGGTATCTGTGACCTTGACAGTACTCTTTTTCCATACCATTGCTTGCAGAGTGCAGCTTATGTTTTCCCTATTGTGTGGCTATTTCAGTGACATGCACTTGCTTCTATATGTCTGCATGACTATTCTCAGATTGGGGTAGTCACTGATTCATGAGGGAGGAAGATTTAGTTCATAAATATGTTTTACCTCTGCTGAATGTTTTGCAGCATTGTGTAGACCAAACTGCTATAAAACATTGTATGGATTAAGTTTCAATGGAAACAAAAAGTAAACATAATTTTTGTCTCCTACCACTTTTACATTATTGCAGCTTCATAAATTCAAAGCCTTGAGTGACTTGAGCTGTAAATGGAATCAAACCCATTGTTTCCAGTCCACATAAATTAAAAGATCCAGTCTATATAAATTAAAAGATAGGGTTAATAACTCTGATTTTCATATAATTAATTTTGGTTGCATCTGAGAATAGAAAAGAGTAAGAAGTATTGCTTACTACATCTAGAACTTTCATTTGTTGTCAAGGGTTTTTTTAGCTTTCCCCCAAACCTTGAGATACAACTTTCGACAAGTTCACTTCTACCACCTCTTACTGCACAGAGTCATTCAGTGCACAGATAACTTGACAATATATTGGTTTGACTTGGGCATGAGCAAGCAATTGTTCAACTGGTCATATCCAAGATTATCTGGCATTTTCAATATCATTTGTGCCTATGAATTCAAATACAGTGCTGTGAATTCAGCAGCTGTGGCTTCCCTGCATAGTAAGACCCATCTCCTGTGTATATAGAGGGATCTCAGGATGTCTGTCACATTCAAGAACAAGGCTGTTCTGTTTGTTGTGGATGTTTACATGACTGAATATACTCTGCAGAACAGTACTTGAAAAATATCCGTGGCATGTGCTTCATCCCAACCACTCATTCCCTTTCCTTGACCTGCCCTTTGTGGAGAGCATGGAATGTTAAACATTTCTTGTTGGTCTGCCCAGCCTCTGCTTTATTTACACTTACTCTCCCATTCCCTTATGCTGGGGCACCTTTTAGGATATTTTATTTCCTGCTCAGTGTAATGGAGTGCTGGTAGGGCCAGATTCTTCAGCAGTAAGGAAGTGGACCTTGACCATTAAGGCTGGAGTCTGCACCCACTGAACTTGCATGTAGAGCCAGAGATGAAAAAATAGCAAAGAAAATAATGCTTTGTAACTTGCTGAGCAACACATCCCTTTTTCTGCTGCTGAGAAGAAGTATTTTTAAAAGAGTAGGTAAAAATCTCTTCTGCTAAAACATTTCTTCTCAATGTAAACAAGTTTTGGGGTCTTGAAACCCACTAGTTCAGTAATCACAGAACCATCTCTGCTGAACTTAGCAGAGATTATATAGTAAAGAACAACCCTTACAGCAGAACAGCCAAGAGCTTACCCTTTCAGTCAAACTAGCTTACAGATTTTATTTTAAACTATTATACTGAAAATAAACTGTCTGGACACTTACATAAAAGTCAACCACATTTATTCCAATTTCAGCAAGGCCATTCAGAAGCCACTTAAATAAAATAAAGCAAAATAAAACTCTTTGTCACTTTTTTTCATGAAATTTGCCTTTAGATAATCTTGTAAATATGTGAGACAGGTAGAGAGAGTAGGTGGAAGCTGTTGGACAGGAAACAGTGCAGTGTCCATCACTGAGAAATTGTTAAATAACAATTTGACTCTTCCCACAGACTTCAGCTATAGCCTTAAAATTCAGCTACTTTCAAAGCTAAGTGTCACCTTATGTTACCTCTTTGTGAGGTGTTGTAATGCCAGAGCTGCCATATATGGTTTTTATCTCCAGTTTCAAATGCTAGGTATTTTAAAAGCAGCTACCATCTTTTCTACTTCTGAGTTATCCTGTGCATTAAGAGCAAAGGAAAGAGGAAAGTTGTTTTCAGCAACGAGGTTGCAATAAAACAGTAATTTTAAAGGGCTATCCACAGAAAAGTATGGAGACGTTTACAAAAGTTTTTAAAAGCACTTTTCTCAACTTAATTCCTGTTAGATGTGAGCTCCAAGTAAGACCACCATGATGGTCTCTCATACATAATGTACATAATGAAAAATACTGGTGCTGCATGGGTTGTAGTCACACTTGAATTGTGTCTGAAAGTTCATACTCTTAAGTCTAAAACATTGTTAATACACTGCTAGTAGTGGATTAGGTTGTTATCCTTATTTATTTTTAATAAAGAGAGCTTACAGATCAAAGCCATCATATTGGAAGCAAATAGCCACCTGATAGAGAAGCAGGGGTAGAAACAGGCCCTCACTTCGTCTCTGCCATATAGAAATTAAGTACTTGAAGTATTAAGAAGTCTTCAGCCCAGCCCCTTTTCAGTATTAAATGTTCTGTGTGCAACTAACTTTATAGCGGATCAAATATTACTTTCTCAAAATAAGACCTTGGCCCTAATTTTGAAAAGTGTATAGTAAATACAGATGCTTCTGAATTATGTGATTTCCAGAACCTGTTGAAAATACTAACCTTCAACCTTCTGTCCAGACTAGTTCAACACTTTTGCAAGTGTGGTGTTTAGCTGTGGAATTCAAAATCCAGATCAAGACATAAGACTTGGAATTGTGTTTACTAGCTTGGTAATAGGGACACCACAAAGAAGCACACATGCCAGTGTCACAGTAGCTGAATGTTCAAGACTGAAATACTGCTTGTCTGCCTCGAGTGGTCATGAGGTTTAGAGCCAGCTGGCAACTGCCTGCCAAGCTCTGACCTGCGCCTGAACACAGCAAGTCTGTACCTAAAATCTTAACCGAGCCATGGTGTGTTTCTTGGTGATAAAGGGGACTTTGCCTGCAGTGAGAGATGCAAAGCAGATCCATAGATTCCTCATCCTTTCATCTATAAAGCAGGATACGAAGGATCTTGGCAATGGCAGAGGGCTGCACAGTTAATTCATTCATGTGTGCCAGAGGAAAGTCTGAAGGTGAGGAAAAAATGTCTGAAAGATCTGGCCAAAAAATATGTGCCTTCATATTTTTTTTTTGCTGCTGAACAGACAATCAGAAACATTTCTCATTAATAAAGCTATTAGTCATGATCTCAGCAAATTGATGAAAATATTCTTTGGGGACATCTGAAAAAAGCTTTGATTCCAAGCATTTATCAGGGGAGATGGTAGGAATTCCATGCAAAGCCTATGTTCAAAGCACTCAGATTCCTTGTGGTTTCTCATCTTCCTGGAGGTAAGCTCATAAGAGAAAAAATGCGTACCAACTTCTATGTTGTTGCACAAGCATACTGTAAGATGATCAGAGAGATTTAATCACTAAATGCCAAGAAGTTTATTTCAGGTAAGGCTCTGCCCTGCATGGGGGTACACGAGGCAATGGCGAGGTTGTAGGGCAGCAGCACTCATTACATGAGTAAGGCAGAAGAGCAGCCCCAGCACCACTTCCTTTCCAGCAGTAATGTGAACACAGAAGAGGGGGAAATAACTATGTTGATTATAGACACAATCTAGGATGTGGGAATTGGGGGTTTAAGCCCCCACTGTGCCATCAGCTTCTTTGGTGACCTGGGATAATTATTTAGCCATTTTGTATATTGATCCCAAACTGACCCAAATGTACAGTATTTACTGTGTGTTCAAACCCTGAGAGAATTGCTGGTGCCTGAAGGAGTGCTCTGTACCCATCAAGACTAGTGGTGGAAGTAGAAGTAATTCCACCTCCACTCAAAAGAGTGTGCAAATGGATTAGGAGTGCAAAAGCAGCCCTAATGGGGGAAGTAGGAAAGCAGAATTGAATGACAACACAGAAAGCAATGCTGAGTGGAAAAAAAAAACCAAAGTCTGTCCACCTCAGACATGAGGAGGTGTTCCCCACGGCAGGGTGACTCCAGTCACTATCCCCAGATGAGGACTGGGGCCTTGAAGCTACTTTGTGCCAGCAGCTCCATGCAGCAAGACCTTTCTTTTGAACCCACAGCCAGGAGGGAAAGAGCATCTTACAGATGGATATGGTAATGATACAGGATAGAGATTTAATTGACATTATCATGTGTTATGACTCTCATACCTCCTGTTGTCCATGCTGAGAACCTGGAAGAAGAGTGTTTTCAACTGCTCAGCTGATGAAAGAAACTAAAATAAGAACTGGAGGGTGGAAGAGAAAAATCCAGATAGACTCAATTCTCCTCACTCCTGTCTAAATCAGGACACAGATTTAGCCTTGCATGGAAGGGGGAACTCTGCTGTTTACAACATGGTCTCTCTCTTTTTATTATCTGCAGACTGAAGTTTTTGGAAGCCAGTGATTAAGGAGCCCCAGTGACAAGAATGGGGCAGTTACCTTAGCTGGAAGGAAACACAACTTTTGCAGTTTGCAGTTGCTTTGACAATAAGGCTTGGAAAAGGACCCTGAATAATTCAAATATGAATGATGCAAGGATACATACAGTTAACATGAAAGTAACATTATAAATACAGCATTAAATGAGAAAAAAAATGAAAAAGAAGGAAAGAAAGAAAGAAAGAAAGAAAGGAGTTCTGATTTTATATTTGTTTAATAAACAGTTTTTGAAGTGCAACTTGTCTCTTCTGTACTAACAGAGTTTATGCTTTAGTTGAAAGGCCACATCCAAAAGAGTCGTTGTGAAATCTGAGATACACAACTTTGTTTACAGAATGATACAATTCCGATAAACCACTTCCATGTCACCACATACCTGCCCTTTGGGCTAATAGTTTTTAAGCACTGGCCTTAATAACTACCTCTAAGTAATGGATTTGATCAGAACTGTGTAGTAGTATTATTATTTTTATTTCAATAGTAACAAACTGTATGACTACAGCAATTCCTACCTCAACCCTTAACATAAAGAGCCCATAAATTGTTCTCCACACCTTTTATGGCTAAGTTTATCTGCTGATGCCGGCTTCTGAGATATTTCCTTCTGCTTTGTTTACTTATACTGCTGCACTTGCACAGGCAGCCTGTCATTCTCCATTATACAAACTTAAGCTTCACAGCAAAAATAGCAATACCTGTTCTTTGTCTTTGCAGATCTGGCACTTCCCTCGAACATTTGCAAAGACATTATTCCAAATATGAATGTACAAAGGAGAAGGTAAGGAGAGAATACATAAATCTAGTCCTTCCTTTAGGACTGATAGGGGATTGGCCTCAAGAAAAAACTTATTTGAGCTACAGCTATCCACACCAGGGAAGTATCAAAATTATCTACTTTTAGCTGGTTTTGTTTACAAATTTCTATTAATTTGCAGTTAAAACAAAGCAGACCTTATATTTCACTTTAAATGAAAAAGATTCACAAGCTGTTCAAAACTAAGAACAATATTAAAACTGCTATAATTACATGGTCAAACCACTGTGAACTGCGTAACAGCAGCATTCTTGTCAATGTCATTTTGAAGTGAACTAGAACAAGGAATGTAAAATTCTGATCACCTTGAAACATTTGAAATTAAAAGACCAATGACAGCTCCACATCTGTTTCACATGAGTGCGTTTCACTTTGTGATTAGCCATTTCACAATTTCTTGTATATGTTTTTGAATAATCAGATACCAGATGGATGTAAGTAGTCTAGTGTGGTAATTCCTTAGCAGTTCTATACACAAAATGAACAAAGTCATACCTGTCTTCCTGTGCTTACTGAAATTAAAATACAAAAGGAAACAAAAATACTTTTTCAAATGAAGATGTAGGAAGGAAATAAGAAGTGATTAGATTTCTAGTTTTAGAGTTTCTCTAATCTTGTACATCAGTCAGATTGGTAGACACTCACTCCAGAGAAGTGTGTTCTAAACCTGTGGAAATATATTGTACGTCATTCATAGAAAAATCAAGTAATTTAATCTGATTCAGGGTGCACAGTTTTTTTTCAGAGTTGTTGGCTTCTTAATTGCTCTCAACAGTTTAAAACCACATCAGACAGATAAAATGTTCCCTTTTTGCCTCTCAGACCTTCATTTTTCCCATTTGTAAAGTACATAGCTTTGTAATTTTTTAAAATATATAAAATCATGATAGCAGCCTATTGAAAGATAGACTTTTTGTTCAGGGAATGGTGACCCATCAAAAGGTGAAACAAGAGCTGTTTCTGAAGAAGGGAGCTTGTTATTGAATGTATTTGAACCTAATTTCCAATATTAACAGTCCTTTCCCTGCATAAACAGAATCAGGAGTTAATCAAAGAATTTCCAAGTTAAATTCTCAGTTTTCCACATCAATAAAAGAAATTCTTCCAAACCCACAATCTCCATATTTTCACTTTGCGTTGAAAGAGTGAAACTGGTAGCCAAACCTCAATGTGCTACATATTCAATAGAATAGCATCCGTTACATGGGTAATAAATTGCCTCTGGAGGAAGAATTTTCCAGCTCAAATGAGCTTCCAACAGCAAAGTGCAGGTGTTCCAAAACATTCCTTGGTTTAGATGTGGTGAGAGAATTTTACAGATGATAAATCTTAATTATTACTTTAGAACAACCACCTAGTTTTTACTTCTGAATTACCCATTGGCATTACACCTCCTCATCTCTGTGTACTCAGTCTAAAACACTCCTTTCATTTAGCAACATCACCGGCCACCCAGCAATGACAGAGTGCGTGCTCTGAGACAGAGAGAGATGCTGGGAAAGCTTATGGGAGTAAGCAGCTGCCAGCCGCCAAAATGAGCACCCGTGATTCATTTTCCAGAGTATGACAGTCAGTTCAGATAACCATCAAAATGAAATGCAAATCAATTTCCTTATTTTAGATATCTAAATTTATGGATCTAAATATTGTCACTGTGATACTAGTATCACAACGAAATGAGGGAGTGTGTTTGCAGGTTGTGCTGCATCAGCATCAGCATTAGCAAGGACAGAAGACAGCCAAGATTTGGTGACCTGGCCTTTGGGACATGCTAGAAAGCAAAATTCATGGCCAGGATTCTTGGAGAGTTTTTAGTTTAGTTGCTGGCATGTGCTAATATGTAGGACTTTTGAGTCTTCATTATTATTGTCACACATGCTACTGGATTTTGCTGGCAAGGTAGTCCTACCGTTATAATAATGGAACTATTCTTTTCCTGCACGGACATACCAGGAAATGTCATCACCAGTGCTTGAAGTAGAATTCAGGGTCTTACTTTGAACATCTCAATCACATTCTTTAACTTTTGTCAGGTTTCCTGGCATTAACAGATGCCACAATGTTTGGAAAGAAATTTTTGTGGCACCTTGTTGCTGAGTCATCATTTCAGGTTTGTTTATACTCTTAATCTTTTTTCGCTGCAAGAAAATGACCCTCTATCGACACTTCTTCTACCTTAGATTCCACATGTCTTGTCAAATTACCTTCAAATTCACCACTGGAACTGATCAGGTCTCTAAGGTGTAATAATAACTCAGTAAAAGCAAAAATTTGTTCAGATGACTGCCCTTTGGGTTCCCAGATCTGAAACAAAAATAGTTAAAATCAGCACTTTTTTTAATGTACACAAACATATATTTAGTTTAAAGAGAAAATAAGTTCACACTGCATGAAGTGTTTCAACATGCAAGGTTGAAATGAAATTTTCCTCCTCTCCAGCACATCTGCAGTTCACCACATGCAGACACACAACATACGTTTTTGTTGAAACAGAAAAATGCCGTATTACTTATGGGAGAAATAGCCGCAAATAACTTCTGAGGAGTCAGCTGAGCTCTTTGAAAACAGCCCTTCATCATATTTTCTTCTGGGCAATTTTGTTGTCTCCCACAAAGAAGGCCACCAAATACCCCACATGCAACAAGCCGCCCTCCTCAGAAAGCCAAGCTGCTGTTTGATGTACCAGCCCTTCTCTGGATAATCATAATCTGATCTGACGTGTTTGTTGATGAACATTTCACAGATATATTTTTGTTTTGCTCTTCCCTGGTTTATACCTATTCTAAGAGCTTGTGTGACTCCAAGCCACCATTTGATAGAACTCAACTTTTAGCTCTTCTGGATGCTTGTGCATCAGCCCAGGGTCATCCAAGCACTGTGCTCTTTGCATGGCAGCCATGTAAGTGAGAGACAGGGGCACGCAAAATTTTCTAATCCAGCTACAGGTCTGATCAGCAGGAGAAGCCGCATTCATTTTTAAGCATGTGGTATTACACTCCAATCTTCTGCCTTGCATACTTGAAACCAGCAGTTGCTACATTGCACAAGACAACCTTTGAGGCTACCCTTGCATTTCTTCTCACAGTACTTCTGTACTACTCCTCCAATGAGTCTAACCACTCCCAGCCTCTGAACAGGAGAGATATCTTGCTGAAAGCACTCGTCTCCCATAGCATCTCATTCTCCTGGCCTTTTCCTTTTCTTAATAGAAATCCATTTTCTCTAGTTACTGCTGTGTGCACCGCTGCATAATCCCTGTCTTTACAGAGTTGTACCATGTCCCTCTTCCTAAAAGCCTTCAGCTTGCCCCTGCTCTAACCAAGTGCTCTGTAGGATGCTGACTCCACCATACTGCTCAGGTAGAAACAGAAAACAGCCCTTTGAGGGGCTGAATTGTGATTTTGCCCATAAAAGTCCTTGTCCAAAAGCACCTTTTAAAAGCCAAACTTTTGGAAGAAAAGGGAGCAAGTCAGAGCATCTGCTTAGGATGCAGTGGATGTCTGCTGTAGCTAGGACAGTGCTTTTAGGTAAAATAAAGAGATATAGATGTCACAGTTGGAAAACTTGTCTGTACCCTTCTGGTTTGCAGTTTATGTCCAACCCTCACAGTCTTTATCAGAGTACCTTACCAGTGATATTCCTAGCCAAACTGCAACTACACAGGTTTCTTTGTTTACTGTGTCAGGAAAGGCAGCCTTTTAAGTGGCTTTCAGCTCTCCAGTCTGCATTTGAAACACATACACCATATGAGAACTTGTTTTCTCAGATAAAACTAGGATATGCCTAGAAGTAGCCAAGGGTTGACAGATGATCTTCTCTTCACCATGAAAAAATAGTGTCTTTCTGACTGAAGTTTTCAACCATTAGCATTTTGGTTTGCAAGCTGGTCATATACATGTTACCTTGGCTAATAGCCATCAAGAACATATTCTTGGCTAATAACCAGTCAAGAGCATATTCTATCCACATATTCTGTACGTTTTTAATTAAATGACCTCAGTATGCCCACTCTTTGAAGTTGAATCTATCCAACATCATTAAAACTTACTCACATGCTCTTACTTTGGTATTAAAATCTACTGAATACCTCCCAAAGTCTTTCATTCTTCACTCTTAGCAAAAATTGTAATTACTCTATTATAACAAGAAAAATAATTAACAACTTAGGCTGCCAGCATTTGTTTACTTACCCATCCCAGCAGGGTAGTATTATGCATATCCCAGTATTATGCATATTTCAAGTTCTCTAGAGATATAATAAAATGAAAAATTGTATTCTTGAAAATGCTCAGTTGGACCGTGTAATCAACATGAAATGTTTTTGTGTCTTATGATTTAGATAGTACTTTTTTGAATAAGTACTTTTGGACTTTCCAATAAAGTTGTCAAACACTGCACAGTAGTTTGACTGCATTTTTTCTCGGATAATAATTTGACTTGGTTTTAGCCTAGTAAATGCTGGATTGTCATCCCTTTGAGACTTAAAGTTCTGATTCATAGCTAATGAAGCATAGTAAAAAGCAAGGCCAAAAGCCAAGTTTTTACAAGTAGCTAGGAAATAAAAGCAAAACAAAACATTCTCTAAATTCAGAATTCTTTAAAGTTACTTTAACCAGTTGTTAAGATGCACTAACATCAGTGAGCCCTAGCTGTACCTTGGATGGTGTGCTTGAATGCTTAAGCAAAAGTTTCAGATGACTTGGTGGTTTTTAAGGATAGGTTTGAATGCTTCAGCCAGACCTAAAGGCTCAGTTTAAGTAAGTCTCCTATAACTTTCACATATCATCAGACTCAAGCAGGCTCAAATATCTGTTCTAGGAGTTACAACCAGTATTTTACTGAACACTCGTGCCCTGTACCTATTGCTAGCACTGCAATTATTCAAGTATATTCAAGTATAATAATCTGTACTCTTCATTTTAAATGGATGATGCCTTTTGAATGACTTCTCCTCTGTTCCCAAAAATATTGTCCTAAAAGATGAAACAATTGCAGGTGAGACAAAACTTCCATTAAGTAAATTATTTTATAGTACTATTGTATATGCCATATGCAGGAGAGATATTTGTTATCATTGTGCATTGTGACTGAATTATCTATTACAGCACAATTGCAATGACTGCAAGAAACTCAGTTTTCTTGGTGACTATGAACAGTCCTCTGGAGTAAAATAATTTGTTCATTAAAACATAAATAGGCAATGCTATTGAATATTCTTCAACTTCATGAAATCTCACTTGATATCAGTGTTGACTGAAGTGGGCATTATGTGCACATTTTATTGACTTCCTGCAGAGCCCCAGATGGCATTCCCATGGGCTCCTTTACCTTGGAGAAGGAGGGCATGTGAGCCTGTTGAACACTGATGCAGATCTGCAGACTAAGAGAAGGATATATTTCTGTATTGAACAAAAAAATTGCTAGTTTTAACTAGCAATTACTAGTTTATTGAATTCTGTCTAGTGAACATTATAGAATACTTTTCAAGGAGTCCAGCCTTGACCTGTTACTGATCACTCAAAGTAGAAATTTCCAACTTTGCTTTCTTCCCAAAGGCAGTGTTCTTCATACTCTCCTGGTAGAATCTCTCTCAACCACTCTCTTATTGATGTTGTTTACTAGAAAACTGTTCCAAGTGCTCCTATATCCTGTTGATCTACAACAACATGCAACTGTCAAATTACATAGCTGTAATTACCCTGCATCATTAAACAGTGTTCAGGTTCCTGGCACAAGACAGCATAGTTGAATTACCCAGAAATTTGGACTTTGCTGTATGTCTGCAAACAGGTGAATGGATGCTTGGTCCTTCTCGTTTCCTATGGAAAGTCATTCACTATTTGACATTTAAAACAGAGTGGAAGTGACACAGAATACAGTTACTAGCATAGTTACTTCACTGGTACAGTAATATGATTGGCTTACTGAGCTGTAGGACCCTACCCATCAGGAGGAGACTCTGGGCTGGCTGAGTCCTGGCATGGGGCAAGGACTGGCTAGGAGTTCTTTTCCTTCTGCCTATGCATTCTCCGGGTGCATAGATGTCCCCATGCAAACTGAAGGTAGGAGTATCAGCACTGGATTATTTATAAATACTCCTTGCCATGAGTTTTTGGCTTTATTAACAGGAAGCTACATTCCTTTCATTGTAGTTCTTGGACAAGTTTGTTGATACATGTGGAAAAATCCTGTCCTTTGCACGTGCATGTGGGAGGCATGTTTTACTCTTCCTAAATCTTATTCTGGGCTTTGCTACTCTGCACTTGCATACAGAACATATTATGCCAGTACCAGCAAAAGATACATGTGCCATGTGGAAAACACTGAATGGGAAGGGAATAGGAGCTAAAATCTGTTACTACCACAGGCCACCTGCTCAGGTATTGGCTCTCAGCTCTCTTTGACTACCCTCAGACCCAGAAATAACATCTTCCTTTAATGTCAAGTTTTGACTTGTTCCTGGAGGATGTAAGACAGGGTAGTTTGAAACAGCACTTTGAATTGCACTTGAACACCAAATTTTAACACTGACTGAGACACTGAGTTGCAGCCCTTAAAAAGATATATGATTATCACTACAGCTGCATGTCCCAGCCAAGTTCCAGCTCTAGCACTCCAGCTGCGGGGTTTCTTACTTTTTATGTTTTTATCTCTGAGTTCTAGGATTTGTTCTACCTCTGCTATAGATGTTACTAGGAAATTCTTTGGTGCACTGTCATCCAAGACAAACACTTATCAAGGCTTTAATTTCTTATAAATAGGAACAAGTAGTTTGTGTTTTGCCAGAAGTGTGATGCCATCAATGTATCGCAAAATCTACAAGCCATTCACTCGCCCATATGTTCACCAAACACTTTTCAGCTCTATCTGGGCATCCTGGATCTGTCTAAAAGCCATCTGGAATAATATGCTGCCAACTTCTGATCTTCAGTTGAGTACAGTAGCAACTTTCTGAGCTCATAGTTGCTAAAATGACTAAATTTGGAAACATAAAATTGCACTGAAGCAGAGGAGCCTTTGAATGTTTTATAACCCCAAGAGCATACTCCAGTGTTTTCTTTTAGTCTTTTTAAAGAAGTATGTAAATAGTAAACAGCTTGATCTGCATCAATCCCAGAATAACTTCTGAGGAAAATTTTTCTAAAATTTTTACTTTTTCTGAATCTGCCTTTGCCCATTCTTTATGAGTTGCCTTTTCAAAGAACATTACTGGCATTTGTAATTTCAAGCCTTCATCTCCCTAACCTCACTTGTCCAGTCTTGCTTTACCCATGGTCTGTTCATCCACTGACTTCTATAATAAACTGTTGCCCGCACATATGGTCATTTCTATCAATAAGTCATTAACTTTGGAAGACATCTCGGGTCCTTGTATTTCCTTTTGAAATAACATCTTCCAAAAAAATTTACAAAACTCACAAGCCTGTAGGAAATCCAGCTTACTGGATTCTCCAGATACAGCTAGTAACTGAGTTATCCTGCCTTTAAGAACTGGAGGCACTTGCATTTGTAACAACAGCATAAGCAAGCACTGATGATAAATGAAATTTTGCTTAAATATCATTCTCAGTGGGCCAAGCTGCCAACTTGACAATCTTTCAAAAGATGTTGCCATTAAAAAAGACATTGCAGACCAATACAGCAAAATATTAATTTTGTCAGCATTTTGCTGATGTTGCAATTAAGTACAACGTTAATTAGAAGAAAACATTGTGAGTAGGAAGTTGTGTATAGAAGCCTTTTGTCAATTAATTTTTATTGGACTAGATGACTCTGAGGTCAAGTTCTATGGTGAGGAGACCTTTTTCTCTGTACTGCTTCACTGAACTGTTATAAATCTGTGAAGACAGAGCTGTAGATAATCAAAAAACAAAAACACCAGAAAACTTAGATAGGCTTAACAAGTATTTATTCAAATGTGCCAGTAGCACATTCTGTTATGTAACTTTTTCTGGTCTTCTGAAACACCAGGAAAAGCTCATTCCTGGCTACCTGGCACACCATCTTTCGTCGATGAAATGAATACTGAGAATTGGCACTGAAAACTACTCAACATACTGAATATATTTTAGGGCTCAGTCAGTGGCTGTGCAACAACTTGGGTTTACTCCACTACAGAAAAGGCACCAAACAGAGAGAAAGGTTCCTCCACTGCAGCAAATCAGTAAGTGCTTTTGATGTCAGTGATTTGCACTGATTTACAGTGTCTAGAAGATGTGCTCCAAATTTTATTTTCCTTTTTGTTTTCACGTCACTGTTTCTGAAGACTGTCAGTAAACATAACACCAACTCTGTCCCACTGAAGCAGTATGTAGAGCTGCTCTAGTCAGAGGGATCAGAACTTGTTTATCTACTGTCTTCTTAAAAAACACAGTCATCCCTCCCTCTTAATCAGTGTTACAAATAAAAAGTAGTGTTGCAAAAATAGAGAATAACAGTCCAGGCCTGTTCAGGAATGCCATTTTTAAGGCACAGATCTCAGGAAATACACACTATTCCCAGTCTCTGCTTCCAAAAACTCTTTTCTAAGGTAATATCTTCTTACATTTCCTGTAGCTTTTTTCCCTGCCCAGATAAAGTCATTTTGTGTTTCCATTACCTCATGAGTTCTATTTTATCTGACCTGTTTTACTCTGTCCCTGGCCTTCATTATGTTTTTGTTAGGGGACCTATACAACTGTAAGCTCAGTTACACAGCTTCTAAGTTGACTGATTTGTACTGTTTCTTATTAGAATCAAAATCTACTTACGTACCAATTCAGTCAGGCTAGTCTTTAGATTTACTATGTATCAACGGTCTCTTGGAGGATTTTACTAATTTTCTTTCTTCCTGACTCTCTCAAGGTCTGTAGGTGTTGCAGTGCCCAAGTGGTGGGTGGGGAAAGTGCCAGTAGATGGTGCTGAAGAACGTGCTGCACGTTCCCGAGTTTAGGTTGTTGCTTCCAGCAAGGGGCTGCTGGTGGTAGAGCATACACAGCTGAAGCAAAAAACAATCTCAATTTTCATCTTGTTAGTGTAGATTAAAAATGCAATTTTCTTGCAATATTGAGCGAAGAACTTTCAGCAAAAGGGAGAACAAATTTTTCATCAAAAATATTCTGTTTCCTCCACTGCAGACCTTATGTTAGAACCTTCTCCAAACTCCTTTTGCTTTAAAACAATACACATTTTCATATCCTGACATATTTTTTTTTACTCAACCACTGCTGCTTCCTTTTTCATTTCTTTATGTCTCATTCCAGGATATGAGACTTCTAAGCATGGGGCAGCCACTGTGTACAAAATCATTTTGAGAGATTCACTTCTGCCAACCAGTCAGGAAATACAAGTCCACCTTGGTCAGATCCCCACCCCCTCCCAGGAAATTAACACTGAAACTCCTAGGACATGGACTCCTATCTTTGTATGACTTTCACTTTGTGACCTAGTCAAGGCTAGGGACACACTTTACGTTTTCATCCTGTACTGAGCTGAAGGAAATTTTCACTTTGACAAATAACAGATAACACCACTTCATTCAAAACCTAGAAGCCTTGAGGCAGGAGGGTAGGTTTGGGGCGGGCGTAAACAGAAAGATTGGGAAGGTGCTCACTTGAAATAATTTAGATTGCTGGTGGTTAAATACATAAATTTGGTGCAAGTGATTGAGGCAGATTTAAAGAGTGACTCTTACCTCACCTTTTACTATATTAAACTTCATGAATAAGAGATTCAGGGGACCAATTTGTCTGCCTGAATCTGTTTTTATCCCAATTCCAATCATTTTAAAATGAAGGAAACCAGAAATGCTGCCAGTAAAATATTTATCTCCATGAGACCTTCCTGTTGTCATTTAAGGGGCATGGTCTCATTTGTTGAATTTGGATCAGCTAATTTCAGAAAATTCTTCTATGCCTGTCTGCCAGAGTTGCCCCTCCCACCCCCCTCCACCCCTGCACCCCGCTAGGGAGACAGCCCAAGAGAGAGTGTATCATTAACTCCCCAACAACTCACATGCTGGCTTAACAGCACAACTCTCTCTTCCCAGCTTTAACACATTACCCAGCTTTATGATGTAGTGCAGCTGAGACCAAGGCACATGTTTATTTCTGCTCCAGGGGTGACAATATCTGGACGATTCCCCAAAAGTTGTTTTGTAGTATAAAGATCTCAAAGGGCTGACAATTCCTAGACAGCTTTTTGAATTGCCTTCATTTCAGAAGACATGTTCAGCTGTAGGAATGAGGATTAAGAGGACAGATGCAGAGTCAAAGAAACTTCTTGTTTAAGTCCTCCATATGAGAAGAAACAGCTCCGTCAGCTCCTGCCCACTGGGCACAGGACCATGCACAGCTGCTTTCCTGTTCTACCATCTGTGCTGAGCATGCCATGAAGCACAGAGAGGTCGTAGTTGAGCTTCAGAGTATGCAGATAAGTATGGACTGCTCTGCTACAGGATTCCCAGGTGCCAGGGCAGAAAGGGTGCCTAATGTTGAAATGCTATATTTCAGCATTTAGGTTTTGGGACATCTCAGGAGTGCTTGGGGGATGTAGCAGGGTTGAACATGGCTCCTAGTGCTGTTGGGAATGGCACATTGACCCTGAGATTAGCTCAGCTGGTTAGAGCATGGTGCTAATAATACCAAGGTTTTGGTGTTGATCCCTGTATGGGTCATTCACTTAAGAGTTGGACTCAACGATCCTTGTGGATCCCTTCCAACTCAGAGCTTTCTGTGAAATCTGTGAAGTGTGAATCCATGAAATCTGTAAAATTTCCCATCCCAGAGCCTGCAGTCCTCCTGGAAAGGTTTCTCAAATGTTTGACAGCAATTTTTCTGCATCACTCACATCTGGCAACCCTTCTATATCTTTCTGCATCTGAAGTGTTCACACCGTTATCCATCTTAAAGTCAAAGTAGGTGAAGACTCATACAGGCCAAAGACTGGACCAGTAGACTAACAGCCTCCCATATTCCTCCCAGTATTGCAACTGCTAAAATGCCTAGAATTTTTTTTAAAACACTTAATTTATGCTTTGAATGGAAGAAATCTCCATTGCAGTTTTTGTCTAATGAAAGTGACTTAACGTACTCTGTCAAAAATAGTCCTCTGGATGTATGAAAGTTTCTGTCTGTTTTATAATGCATTGTTTCTAAGAAAATTCCACAGTGGCAAAAAGCATGGTCTTGTCCAGAAGCTCAGCCCATTAATAACACACAAAGATGCACTGTATTCTGCCAGGCAAAAACACCAGACAAGTTGGAAACCAATATGGAAATGTTTAATGATTTTTCAGTAGAAGTGCCAGCTACTGTATTTCAACTAAATAACACATAGGTTCTGAAAACGTGGGTATCATAATATACAATGAAAATAATTTGGGTTTGGGTAACTGTAGTCACTGAAGCTAATATATTATCCAAAAAATGAATGGACTTTCATACATGGTGGCTCAGAAAAACATCTCTGGAGAAAGCTCATTACAGTATTTTCCCTAAATTTATATACATGTGCTCTGATCCTGTTCTCATTTTATAATCCATATAAAAACTCAGGTAAAACATGGGTAAGAAGTTTGGAGGAATGTGTCTATTTGGCTGAGTTTTCCTTCCTTGAATGGATTTTAGAAGATGCTGTATTTTAGCTAGGAAGATCTACTAAGAGCTTTTCTGATCTTTGGCAGTAACAAGAGATACAGAGAAACTGAGCCAATACTGTAACTGAGAGTTACAACAGTAATCTGAGTCAAAGTTGTAAACTGCACTGGGCTGCATGTATTGCCATCAAAGAGATACTGTTCAGAATAGCAGAGACAAAATCTGTGGGAATTCCCTGGTTTCATCAGATGCCTGGGTAATCAGTAAGAAATGATGACAAAATCCTACCAGGCCAAAAGAGAGATATTTCATCTCTGCTTTCCAGCACTGGAAGTAACCAGACAATGGAGCACAACTGCAATCAGACTTACAGAGCTGGATAGGTTTGGCTTTTAGAGTATTTAGGACATGTATTTAGAGCTTGATATCCAAATTCCACCTGCAGCTCTGAATGTAATTCCACAAATATACTTTGAAGTCTGCTTGTGCAAGCAGTCATACATAGTCATATGAAAGACTTCTCGGTAATACATGGAATGATGCTGGCTGCATGATTTGGCTGAAGTCATATAGCCAAGTGGTCTAACATTACACTAAAAAATAACCAAATAACCCATATACCTTTCTTGCTGGAGGCAAATATCTATAACACAGAGGATAACTTTCATTAATTCAATGATACCATACCTGTTACAGTGCAAGCTAAATGTATGTTTTAGTTTTAATCTGCATTCTTCTCTTATGTCTCAGGTACACTTCTGGGTTCAAAATACAATGATTTCAGTCCCTCCTTATTTCTCTCAACACATTTTGCTCCTCAGGAAAATCACTCTTGAAAACTGTCTAAAAGACAAAAGTTATAGTTTCAGGTTTACATATGCCAAACTGATTTGTCTACAGAAATGAAATAAGCATATGGTGTAATGCAAAAGGATTTCCAGGCAATCAAGTGTCATGATAACTGAGTGACTTATAGCGTTATTCAATCTTTGGGGCACTAATGCACTGCAAGATAAAATCCCACCCTTTGCAACTCTCAGGAAATGCATATTATATGTGCTTCACAACCTCCATCTGATTTACTGCTGATATTGTAAAGTGCTCTGTAATCTACGTCCAGGCTCCAACTGTACTTTAGGAGTATCGTCAAGGAAATTAGCATTAATTAGATAGAGGAAAGATGAAAGACTGAGTGTGGTCAAATAAGGCTGCTGAATGATTAGGTGAGAGGTTCCTGCTTTGCAAAGGCCAAATGCAGGGAAAAACACTGAGCAGCCAGAGGTGAGAGAAGACAGCAGCTACACGCTCGCTATTCCATCTGTACCTGGTCCCTCTTCCCCACCCGTGTGTGTGTGTGTGTGTGTGTGTGTGTGTGTGTGTGTGTGTGTGTG